>NC_092042.1:63625231-63770231 GCF_003086295.3 Arachis hypogaea | reverse complement strand
TGTCACTAACGCCCCGCCTTCAGGAGTTTGAAGCTCGTCACAGTCATTCAATCATTGAATCCTACTCAGAATACCACAGACAAGGTTTAGACCTTCCGGATTCTCTTGAATGCCGCCATCAGTTCTAGCTTATACCACGAAGATTCCAATTAAAGAATCCAAGAGATAACTACTTAATCTAAGGTAGAACGGAGGTGGTTGTCAGGCACGCGTTCATAGTTGAGAAAGATGATGATTGTCACGGGTCATCACATTCATCCGGGTTAAGAACAAGTATCATCTTAGAATGGACGCAAGCATGATTGAATGAGAAACAGTAGTAATTGCATTAATCCATCAAGACACAGCAGAGCTCCTCACCCCCAACCATGGGGTTTAGAGACTCATGCCGTGGAAAGTACACAAAGAAACGTGTAAAGTGTCATGAGGTACAGATACAATGTCAAAAGATCCTATTAATAGTAAACTAGTAGCCTAGGGTATACAGAAATGAGTAAATGACTTAAAAATCCACTTCCGGGCCCACTTGGTGTGTGCTTGGGTTGAGCAGTGAAGCATTTTCGTGTAGAGACCTTTTCTGGAGTTAAACGCCAGTTCTCATGCCAGTTTGGGCGTTTAACTCCAAGTTTTATGCCAGTTCCGGCGTTTAACGCTGGAATTTCTGAGGCTGATTTGCCACGCCGGTTTGGGCCATCAAATCTTGGGCAAAGTATGGACTATCATATATTGCTGGAAAGCCCAGGATGTCTACTTTCCAACGCCATTGAGAGCGCGCCAATTGGGCTTCTGTAGCTCCAGAAAATCCACTTCGAGTGCAGGGAGGTCAGAATCCAACAGCATCTGTAGTCCTTTTCAGTCTCTGAATCAGATTTTTGCTCAGAACCCTCAATTTCAGCCAGAAAATACCTGAAATCACAGAAAAACACACAAACGCATAGTAAAGTCCAGAAAAGTGAATTTTAACTAAAAACTAATAAAAATATACTAAAAACTAACTAGATCATACCAAAAACATACTAAAAACAATGCCAAAAAGCGTATAAATTATCCGCTCATCACACCTTCTCCGGTGGCACTACATCTCTTTCTTATCTTCACAAGAACCTTAACATTGTTCTTCTATATCTTTCAAGGTTCTACTTCCTCCCTAATCTCATCTATCATCTTTCTTTGCATCATTTCTTTTTCTAGTTAGATTTTTTCTGTTGACTTGCTCACTTTCTTTTCTAGTTGCTTGATTATTCTACTTGCTTTTTATTTCACTTGTTTACCTTTTCTTCTTTTTTTGTTTTACCATGGATGTTGAGTGGAACTTTGACTACTTGATGGATCTTCTTGATTGTTATTATTATCTTTGTTATGATGTTGTGTGATGATTACTACTTCATTTTGGACTTCTAATTGGTGGAGTATCTCTTCAAATGTTCATTGCTTGATAATTGCACGCCAAGTGTTCGAGGAAATACACATATGCCATTTTGGGTTATTCTCATCATGTATCTTCAATTTAGTGCTTTCTCCTCATTCACTTGCTCTTTTCTAAGTGCATTGAACACATTTTACTTATTACTTGCCAATTAGACACCCATTGAAGATGACTTGCTCTTTGTTTTGGATGCGTGAGATTATTCTTCTCATGCCATATCGCATGCCTTACTCCCTCATGCATCCCATGCCAAGTGTTGTGACCCATACTTCTATGATTACTTTGTTACACTTCTCTTTTGGGCACACATTCTACTTGCATGTTTATTAAATTGATGTTTTGGGTTTGACAATTTCCTTCTTTCCTTTCCCTTTCAGGATGGCCACCAAGAAAGGCAAGGAAGAAGCTTCAAGGAAACCAGCCGCAAATAGGGCACCTACAAAGTCACGCTCTAAGGCGTACTCTTCATTAGGAGCCAAACCTCTATCTAAAAAGGCGAAAGCGCCTGCTCCTATTGATGATAATGAAAAGAGCAAACCGGCAAAAGATACTTCAAGGTTCCCTAACCGCTTCAGTGAACTTATGTTCCCCTTCATGGTTGAGAGGAACTATCATGCTGAGCATCTACTCGCTTCGCCGGACAAGGTTACTCCTTATATTCTACCCCGCATTGAACAACGAGTATGGGAGTTTCTTTTGAGAAAACCAAAAGAGGTCAACCTCTCATGGGTGGTAGAATTCTACACTAACTACCATCTTCCCTCTCTTCAATCAGTGTATGTGCGCCGGAAGCAAGTCTCGGTGTCAGAAGAGGCTATTCAGCAAGTGCTTAATGTCCTACCGGTACCAAGTGACATGGATGGCTACCAAGAGGTCTTACGTCGGTGGCAGAAGTATGGATTTGACTGGGGCTCGATCCTCCAAGTCATTGCTGAGCCAGAAACATCTTGGATCCAAGGTCGACTCCGGATGCAACCCAAGTGCATTGACGCACGTTCTCTTACTGTGGAAGCTAGGGCTTGGGCTCAGATCCTATCCCACTATGTCCTACCTAGCACCCACAAATCATCCTTCACGGCGGATCTCGCCTTGCTTGTTTGGTGTGTTCTCACAGGGAGACCGGTGAACATTCCGCCTCTTGTCAAGCAAGCGATGGGTCAAATCCACGACCGGGGCAATTTGCCATTTCCAGCTTTGGTATCTGATTTAGTTGCTACTGCAAGTGTTCCTTGGGAAGCCACAGATGTGAAAGCTATAATTCCGGCTAAGGGCGATGTGGTCCCAACCGGAAAATACTTACATCTTCCCATAAACAACCCAAGCCTTGCCATAGTCCCACCACCTGCTATTTTTACCACCTCATCATCACTACCGCAGCAAAGATCCACTCATCAAAGGATAGAAGATCTACACCGGAAGATTAATAGGTATGAACGGCGCAACCAACGCCGATACACTCATATCAAGAAGCTTCTGTGTTGTGTTACCCCTAGCATGGAAGAACCTGCGATATCCACATCCACCTCCAACCCAAGTGATGAGTGCTCTGAGGAAGAGGATAGTGAAGGTTCCGGTTCCGACCATCCCTTGCACATTCTTAGTAGCACGGAGGACCGTGCTAAATTTTAAGTGTGGGAAGGTCGTTCGACCGATCTCCATGGGTAACACGCTCTTCCTTTCAATACCCATGGATTCATTTCTTGCTTAGTAGTTAGTACATTGCATGTGTAGCTAGTCTTGCTTTTAAATATTTCTTGCATGATAGTTAGTTTCTATAGAGTTGCTTTGTCAAATAATAACTTCTTTTCCAAGAAACTGTGTTTTGGGGTATCTTACCCTACCAAAAAATTTTTTTTTGTGATGAACTTGCTTTAAGAATGTATTTTGGAACATAGTGATTAAGTTAAGAACACAAGCATGTAAGTTTTGAGCTCATTATATGGTTACATCTTTTAACCATTAATTCCCATTCTTGTGTGCATTATTCTCTCCCTATGATTGCAATCCTTGCTTTCTCTGATTCTATATGTCCATTACTTTGTGTATGAATGCATTTACATGATTGAGGCCATCATTCCAATAGTCACTTTTCCCAAATGGCCTTAACCCTTTTATTTACCATTGCTAACCAATTTTGAGCCAATGATAAAACCTCCTTTATTTCTAAAAAGAGCACACCAACAACCCTAAGCGAAAAATAATTAATGTCCTTATATTTGGATCCTTGATTAGCTTAGGAGAGTAGGATGTGTGTCATGTAATTGGGAGGGTATACATGGGGACTTGGGTAGATATAAAGGTGTATCGTAATTAAGAATTTGGAGATTTGGGAACATACTCATGTAATGCATGATTGAGCCATATGCATTGAACTTTTCATACATGAACCCCAAGGAAAAGGGGACAGAAAAAAAAAAGAGAAGAAGGAAAATTCCATATGTGTATATGTGAAAGTAAATGAAAAAGAAAATAAAAGAAAGAATATATATACATATGAAGAAGAAGAAAAAAAGAAGAAGAAAGACAATAAAAAGGGACAAAATGCCCTAAGATAAAGTAGTGAAAACAATGCATATGGGACACGAATTGAAAGGAACACATGAGTGTGCAAAAAGTGGGACTCAAGGCTAGCTAGGTAATGCATCATAGTTGTATAGGTTGTTTTATGTGTCTAGTGAGATTCTAGGTTGATCAAGGACTCAAATTTTAAGCTCACTTGACCATATGCATCCTTACCCTCACCCTAGCCACGTTACAACCCACAGATAAGACCTCATGATACTTGTAAGCATGCATTAAGTCATTGTTGATTGTTAGATGAAAGACAAATCTTGGAAAGCATGAATAGGAGAGAATTGGGTAATGAACCCTATACACTTGAGCGCATAGAGCGGATACACATCCGGTAAGGGTTCGATGCTCAACTCCTTGTTCCCGGCTTTCACAAGCGTTCGTTAGCAAGCCATATGCTCTTCATAATGATATTCAATTTGGTAGGATTCATGAATTACATCATTTTTACCCTATACTCATATGTGTTCTTAGAAGACGGATTTACCCTTGACCAAGTATATAGACAATTTTACATTAGTTGCATACATTTGCTTAGATAGTTTGCATTTCATAAACCCTTTCTCACCATGATCTTTGGTCTTTTTATTTTAAGCATGAGGACATGCTTGGTTTAAGTGTGGGGAGATTTGATAAACCCCGATTTTGTGGTTTATCTTGTGCTTATTTTGGGGGTTTTTATCAATATTTCTCACACTTATTCACAAGAAATGCATGGTTTTGTGTTCACTTCCCAATATTGTTCCATTGTAGAAAACATGCTTGTTTTACCTTAGAATTGCAATATTTTGGTTCTCTTTATTGCCATTTGATGCCGTGACGTATTTGTTTGAGTGATTTCAGAATTAATATGGTAGGAATGGCCTAGAAGGGAGAAGGAAAGCATGCACTAGAGGAAGGAACATGAAGAATTGGATTTTAGGAATTGCAGCATCGGCGCTCACGCGCAAATCACGCGGACGCGTGGATGAGGATAGCTGGAAGCGGCGCGCAAGGATGGACGCATCCGCACAGGCCAAAGAATTTATACCGACGCGCACGTGCAACTGGTGCGCTAGCGTGGATCTCAGAAGTAATCGGCACGAGCGCACGCATGGCACGCACGTCCGGGAAGCTGCACGTGACCTCATTAAAAGAAATTGTGCCTGGCGATTTCTGAGGCTCAATGGGCCCAAATTCAGGCTGCTTCTGCATGGAAAAGGCCCAAGGATGCTAGGGGAAAAGGGAGGATCAATCTTTTTGCACTAAGACCCAATTTTTCTAGTTTTTCTTAGGTTCTTTGTTCTCTAGAGGAAGAAACCCTTGTTCTTCTCTAGATCTAGCTTTGATTTGATTTCCCTTGTCAATTCTGAATTGGGTTTTGTTAATTGCTACCTTTGGTTGCTTAATTTGAATTTCTTAGTATATTTTCACTCATATCTTGTGTTAATTTATAAATTTTGTCAATTGTTACTTTATACCCAATTCATGAATGTTGTGAATCTTGACTTGTTGATGTTTGATTGATGATTTTTATGCTACATTGTGTTGCTTGAGCTATTGTAAGTTGATAATTGTTAGTGGGTAATTGTTAATTTCGATTTAATTGCAAGTTGAACATGTCTTTTGTTAATGCTTACCAAGTGTTTGATGAATTGTTTACTTTGATTATGAAGTAGTTCTTTTTACTTTTGGCTTAGGCCAAGGGAATTGGGTAAACTTGAGTCGTTTGGTCTAATGGATTTGATGATTTGAGAGTCCTTAGTGGTCAATTTGATACTCATTAACACTATCCTACTACTAGGTTAATTAGTAGTGAGGTGAGGCCTTATGGGTTGATGTTGACCAAATCATTTGACGTACTTCAAGTTTGGAAGTAGACTTAATGCGTTTGGCTCCTCATAATTATCAAGATATGGTTGTTAGACAAGGATAGTGACCCCAATTCTCATGCCTAACCAAGAGTTGCTTTTATCATTCATATTTGAAAACCAATTTTTCAATTGTCTTGCTTAATTGTAGCTATTGTATAGTTAAGAGTAGAATTATATTGAATATTGTTTCCTTAGTTTAAAATCATTCACATCTTGCTCATTATTTGGATTAGTTCTTTACATTTTCAATTGCTTATTTGTTAAGATTCTCAATTTATTTTCTTGTCAATGAATCACAACCCCATATTTCTAACCAGTGTTGAAGCACATGTTTGCCCATTCTTCGTGAGATGACCCGAGGTTTAAATACTTCGGTTATTTTCATTGGGGTTGAACTTGTGACAACCAATTCCATTCTAAATTTGATCCATGAGAATTGTTGTTGGTAGAGCTATACTGGCAACGCAACTTTCATTGAGAGAATCTCTTCCAATACGGTTCCCGTGTTCACATCAATTCACCCAAGTTGTCGGAGTAGATTATCTTGACACATTTAGTTCAGTTGTCAAAATGACTACAATAAGGGTAGTTCTGTCACTTACTACTACAAAAGACTGGTTTCTCAAATAACTTGATGTAAACACATCCTTCTTACATAGAGATTTGAATGAGGAAATATACATGACATTGCCCCCTGGTCTTGAGGCAATGGTAATGGCTTGGTTTGCAAACTGAAGAAATCATTGTATGGCTTAAAACAAGCTAGTCGGCAATAGCACACCAAACTAAGTTCAGTTCTTCATAAGGCAGGTTTTACTCAATCCAGACTTGATCACTCTCTATTTACAAAGCATAACAATGATGGTGTTTCCATCATCTTAGTGTATGTGGATGATCTAGTCTTGATAGGGGACAACTCGGCAGAAATCAACAGGATCAAGCACATTCTTGACAGCAAATTCAAAATTAAGGATTTGGAGAATTTAAAGTATTTTCTTGGTATTGAGGTAGTTAGATCTTCCAAAGGGATTGCTATTTACCAAAAGAAATATGTGTTAGACATGTTGAAGGATCACGGATTTCTTGATTGTAAACCAAGCTTAACTCTTATGGACTATTTACCAAACTGTGCAAAGACAATGGTGATGATTTAGCTGATTCTGTTGAATACAGAAAATTGATTGGAAGGCTTTTATACCTTACCAACACAAGATTAGATATTTGTTTTGCTGTGAAAAATTAATTCAGTACCTTGATCAGCCCAGGAAGAATCATAATGAGTGCTGCCATCAGAATTTTGAAGTATCTCAAGGGCTATCCAGCAACTAGTTTCCTATTTCCTTTTCATTCAGACAACAATGTGGTTGGATTCACCAACTCTGATTGGACCTCTTATAGTGATTCCAATAGATCAATCTCTGGATATTATTTTTTCTACGAATTAGCACTCATCTCATGGAAGAGTAAGAAATAAGCAATGGTGGTGAAATCGTCCACCGAAGCTGAATATAGAGCTCTTGCTTCTGCAACTTATGAGGCCTAATGTGTAACACCCTACTACACAGTGTTTTACGCTTAAGTCATAGAACAGAGGTAGTGTGGTATTACAGACCTCTAATAGTAAGGATATACATATAATACTGAAAAAATTTAATATACTAGGAGCCTTGAAACAAAGTGGGTAATTAAGAATCGCAAAATAAAAAGCGCAACGCTCAAGGACTAGGATTACTTGCGTGCTAAGAAACCTAATAGGAACATGATAAAACAATAAACGAAGGGATAAAGAAAAGCCAAGGAACAGCATAACTAGCCTCTGACTCAGCCTGCGAAGCTAAGGCTGGCCGGAGGATACATATATACATATAAACATACATAAGTGTCCCCAAAATATACCAAAATACCAAAGTAAACTCCTATCTCTCCCTCAACCTCTAAGAGGAGCAGCATACATAAGTTACTTGGAGAGTAAGCTACACATATATATACATATATACAAATAGAAACCAAAATACACCCAAGAACTACTTCGCTTTCCAGAATCCAGACGCCTAGCGAGGAGCCTCTCGACCTGCATCTGAAAAACAACAGTACAATATGGAATGAGAACCGGAAGTTCTCAGCATGGTAAAAGTGCCACGCGCATAAGAAATACGGTCCTGAGAATGCCATAGGCAATCCTAGAACTCCGTTATTCAATTATCCACTTAAGCACTAAAATAGAAGCCATAAACAGGGGTAGGTATTCTAAATCTGCCTAACTTACTCAAGTTCAAACTTAACCTAACAACAACCACTGAACCGAAAATCATACATGCATAGAACCGAAATCACAATAGCCACCGAACCGAAATACGTTCATGTGGTTAATCCGAACCGAAATCACAATAGCCACCGAACCGAAATACGTTCATATGGTTAATCCTTCATTTTCAATTTTCAATCAACAAGAACAAGCAACCAAACAACTTCATGCACAGGTAATGATCAAATATTACAAATAGCAGGTATAACAAATAGCAGGTAATATATATATCAATTAGGCATACCCAGGAACTGCATAGCAATCAAAACAAACAAATGCATATGATGCATGCCTGTCCTATGGCTGATGGGGCCCATCTGTCGGTTATCCAGCCAACCCGACAAGTCCGAAAACCTTAGACTGTCCCCCGTCGCGCATCCCCAAGAGTCTATGCATAGAGTTCACATTCAATTATCATATCATCGCTCAATGGGGGCTATCCATACCCGGGAATTTATACGTGCCCGGTCACCCTTACGACGTAGGGTCAACAGAGTATCGAGATTCAACCTGGAACACGTGGTGGCGAGCCACGGTTCTTACCCAGGGAAACTCGTATCTCAGATATCATTATTCATAAGCCATGGCAATTATCATCAATACATCATCAAGTATCAAACCTTAACATTAAACTTCATTAACATCCTTATTTTCTTCATAAGAGCCACTATTTACAACTTTCTTCACCTTCAAAGTTCACTCAACATCATTTTTACAAAAGCACTTTCAAAACCTCATTTTCACCACATTCACAATTCCTTACCTATAACACATACATTTGCTAACACTTCCATTTCTATCTCATCAACCGCCATTTCAAGCTATTTTTAACCAATCCAATAAGCCATAATCTTAGATTGCATTTAGCATAAATCATATGTGAATATATATGAACAACCCTTCACAATTACCATTCCACTTATACAATATCAACCTTTCACACACCATATTCCATCAACCTATTACCAATCCATTAATGCCATCATCAACTCTCATATATGCATTAAACCATCAATTCACATAACAATTTTTCAAGAACAAACATCAACCATAATCATCAATCTATACCAACACCAACACAATCCATCATAAGCAAGTCCAAGGGCATAAAATTAATAACCTCAAGGCCTCCTATTCCCAATATATGATTACCAAAAATTATACTAACAACAATACCAAGCTACTCATTAAATGCCATTAACAATTCAACTTATCCTATGGTTCTTCTAACCTAAGTTTCCACAACACCGTAAATATTAAACGTGCGAAACTTAAACCATACCTTGGCCGATCACTTAGTTCACCCAAGGCAGCCTCACAACTCAAAATTACAGCCCCTCCAAACTCAATCAAACAGCCCCAAACCAAGCTTGATCACCAACAAGCCTCCAACAAGCATCAACATTCACATACACACTACCTAAACCACAATTAACACATCCAACATAACAACTCAATACCCAAATGCCTAAATTCAGAAATTTTATTAGGGTTTGAGATCTCTTACCTTTACCCACTGATCCTTGGGCAATACCCACAAGAAATCAAGTCTAGTGAACCCCTAAAACATAAAAATCATAAAGGAATTGAGTTTCTCAAACCTTAAACTCGAAATTCATATACCAGCAGAAATGGAGCTAGGAAAAACCGATTCACTTACTGTTTTGTTTGGATATAATTGAAGAGCTCGACGAGCCCGACGCGTGGCCGCAAACGGTGCGGCGATCGGAGCCCGGATGAGAAAGTTATGGTAGTTGGAAGGAATGGTGAGGGTTTGTGAATCTCCTCTTCCTCCCTTGCTGTAATGGCGTCGCAGCAGCTTGTGAGGAAGAAAAGAGCTGCTGCCTCATTTAAGTGTTTGGGTCCGGTTGGACCCACGGGCCCGGTTTGGGCCTTTCGGTCCGTTTTTGGACCAAATTTTCGAAATTGGCATCAAAATTTTCGTTTCAACGAGCCCTATCCTATTTTGATATTAGTTTTGTATTTTTAGCATTCCTAACTAAAATTCAATTTATTAACTAATAATTTACCGATTTTAGCGGGGTTTACATCCTACCCACCTAATTAGGAATTTTGTCCTCAAAATTCAGAGGGAATTACCTGAAAAGAGGTGTGGGTAGTCCTTTCGCATCTCTGATTCAAGCTCCCAGGTATGTTCTTCAATACCAGCCCGACTCCAAGCTACCTTCACCAAAGAAACGTCCTTTCCGCGGAGACGTTTGGTGCTGGTATCATCAATCCTAACCGGAGTTACTGGAAGCGTCAGGTCTTCTCTCACTTGAACTGATTCCGGCTCTAGGACATGACTAGGATCAAAAGTGTATTTACGAAGCTGCGATACGTGGAACACGTCATGCAGGTTCGAAAGATGTGGTGGTAACGCGATCTTATATGCTACTGGTCCAATTCTCTTCAGGATTTCGAATGGCCCAATGTAGCGGGGATTTAACTTCTTGGTTTTGATGGACCTCCCTATTCCAGTGGTCGGAGTAACTTTCAAGAAGACGTGTTCTCCTTCCTCGAATTCTAAGGGCTTTCATCTTCGGTCAGCATAGCTCTTCTGACGGTTTTGAGCTTCAAGCATTCGACTCCGAATTCTCTTTATTTGCTCAGTGGTTTCACTTACCATTTCCGGTCCTATCAAGCTCTTTTTCTCCTGCTTCGTACCAACATAATGGAGACTGGCATTTTCTTCCATACAAAGCCTCATATGGAGCCATTCCAATACTCGCATGATAGCTATTGTTATAAGCAAATTCTACCAGAGGCATATATCGATCCCAGCTCATCGGTTGATCCAAAACACAAGCTCTTAACATGTCTTCCAAGGTTTGTATTGTTCTTTCTGATTGGCCATCCGTCTGAGGATGATAGGCAGTGCTTAGGCTTAATTGGGTGCCAAAAGCTCGCTGAAAAGCACTCCAGAACCGTGATGTAAAGCGAGGATCTCTATCCGATACAATGGTGGAAGGTACGCCATGTAACCTCACAATCTCCTTTATATATAAGCGTGCTAACTCCTCCATAGAACAACTTATCCGAATAGGTAGAAAATGAGCTGACTTGGTCAGTCGGTCTATAACCACCCAAATAGCATCACAACCGGTCCGAGTTCTTGGTAAGCCCAATACAAAATCCATAGCAATGCTCTCCCATTTCCACTGTGGAATCTCCAAAGGTTGAAGGGTTCCTGCTGGCTTTTGGTGTTCAATCTTAACTTTCTGACAAGTTAGGCATTTAGAAACATGTAACGCCACATCATTTTTCATTCCTGGCCACCAGAACATCGTTTTTAAGTCTTGGTACATCTTAGTGCTTCCAGGATGAATGGAGAACCCGCTCTTATGTGCTTCCTCCAATATGTTCTGTCGCAAATCCCCGATATCTGGCACAATTATCCGGCCCTTGAACCTCCACAACCCATCTCTATCTTCTGACACTCTCCATTGCTTGCCTTTCTCAATCGCCGGCAAAATCTTATACAATCCTTGGTCATTCTGATGAGCCTTTATCAGTTCAGCCTTGAAGTCACTTGAGATCTGTAACTGGCTTAGGCATAAAGTCCCAAACTCCTCTCTGATTCCCAGTTTCAATCCTTGGAAGGCTCTCAATAACTCTTCCTCTCTTAGCATCATCCAAGCAGCACATAGGGATTTCCTACTCAAGGCATCCGCCACTACATTCGCCTTTCCCGGATGATAGTTTAGCTCGAAGTCATAATCCTTTAGAAGTTCCATCCACCTCCTCTGACGCATATTCAATTCTTTTTGCTCAAATAGGTACTTTAGACTCTTATGGTCAGAGAAGACTTGAAATTTCACTCCATAGAGATAATGCCTCCAAATCTTCAAGGCAAAGACAATGGCCGCAAGTTCCAGATCATGAGTTGGATAGTTTCTTTCATGAGGTCTTAATTGACGTGAGGCATAAGCTACAACCTTATGATGTTGCATCAACACGCATCCTAAACCTTTCAAAGACGCATCACAGTACACCTCGAATGGTTCTCTCGGGTCAGGCATCACTAATACAGGGGCGGTAGTCAATCTCTGCTTTAAGGCAAGGAAACTCTCCTCGCATTCAGGAGTCCACACAAAAGGAACATCCTTCCTGGTTAGCTTAGTCAAGGGTAAAGCGAGCTGTGAAAACCCTTTAATGAACCTCCGATAATAACCCGCCAAGCCTAAGAAACTCCTGATTTCCGTCACTGAAGTTGGCCGCTCCCAATTCATCACCGCCTCAACCTTAGCAGGATCCACTGCTATTCCATGCTTACTCACCACATGACCAAGAAACTTCACCTCAGACTTCCAGAACTCACACTTGGATAGCTTGGCATACAACTTCATATCCTTCAGAATTTGTAGCACTGTTCGCAAGTGTTCTGCATGCTCATCCTCGGTCTTAGAATAGATAAGAATGTCGTCAATAAACACAACAACAAACTTATCCAGATATGGATGGAAAATTCTGTTCATGTAATCCATGAATATCGCTGGAGCGTTAGTTAGTCCGAAGGACATAACGGTATATTCATAGTGACCATAGCGCGTTCTGAAGGCAGTTTTGGGAATGTCCTCATCTCTGACCCTTATCTGGTGGTATCCGGATCGTAGATCAATTTTAGAGAACATACCGGCTCCCTGTAATTGGTCCATCAAGTCATCAATCCTTGGCAACGGATATTTATTCTTCACTGTAACTTTATTTAGCTGCCTATAGTCAACACATAAGCGCATGCTTCCATATTTCTTTTCACCAGTAATACTGGCGCACCCCACGGGGATACACTTGGTCGGATAAAATTTTTACCCAACAGATCCTCCAGTTGAGATTTTAATTCGGCCATCTCCAGAGGCGACATCCTGTAAGGAGCACTCGAGATTGGTCCGGCCCCAGGTACTAAATCAATTGCAAACTCAACTTCCCGTTTCGGTGGAAATTCATCAATATCATCAGGGAATACCTCCGGAAACTCACACACAACTGGGATTTGTTCTAAGTCTTGATCATCACCCGAAACACCTGCAGCTAGAAACAATATCCCCTGACATTCAGCCCCAGAACAGTTCACCATCATGGAATTCAAGTAGTAGTTATTTACTATAACCGGCCCTTCAGTGTCTTCAGGCATAAAATATACTGTTTTCGCCGAGCAATCTAATAGCACGCGGTTCTTGGATAACCAGACCAATCCCAGAATGAGATCAAGACCAGTCATCGGTAAACAAATTAAGTTATGCACGAAGTCACGCCCTTGTACTCGAAAAGGAACTTGGGGGCACCCTAATCTAGTCACCATAGCCTCGTGGGTAGCATTATATACCTTTAAATCATACCCCAGTATTACTATTTTCAGTCCTAGCTCATCAGCCTTCTCAAATGCAATAAAAGTATGTGAAGCTCCAGAATCAAACAAAACATTCAAAGTTTTACCCGCCATCTCACATTTACCTCGGATCAATGCCTCTGACCCCTCAGCGCCTATAGAAGAAGTAGTGTATACCCTTCCTGGTTGCTGCACCCTGCCTGTCTCATACCCCTTCTTCTCGGGGCAACTACTAGCCAAGTGTCCCGGCTGCCCACAAGAGTAACAGACTCCAGTCCCAAACCTGCATGGTCCTGAGTGATACTTCCCACATCTGTGGCAACTCATATCCTGCTGTGGCTGCTTTCCCTGTCTCCTTCCCTGATTAGCACTGGTATTAGACCTCCTGGAGCTGCCTTGCCCCTGATTGTTCTGAGGAACAAAGCCACCACGCTTGAACTGTCTGCCTCTGGGTGCAAAGTTTCTCCCTGTGGTCCTTTGGAATGGCGTCCTCAGACTCCCTTTTTCTGCTGCAGCTCTTCTGACACAATCCTCCGCCACCCTGCTCCTATTCACCAGCTCAGAAAACACCCGAATCTGCATAGGCGCCACAAAGCTCTGAATGTCACTCCTAAGGCCTCCTTCATACTTTATACATTTCCACTCAGCAAAGTCCTCAGGAGCTCCCTGACAGATGCGTGAGAAGCGGCACAATTCCTCAAATTTACTGGTATATTCAGTGATAGTCATCTGCCCCTGTTTAAGCTGAAGCAGTTCAAGTTCTCTGGCATTTCTAACTGAAGTGGGGAAATATTTTTTATAGAATTCATCTCGGAACAACTCCCAAGATATCACAATCCCATCAGGTTGCAGAATGCGCCTCATGCCCTGCCACCAGTGCTGAGCTTCACCATGCAACTGGTAGGTCCCAAACTCAACCCATTGCTCATCCGGAACCTGTTGAGCCTGTAATGCTCGCTCAATGGCCTGTATCCAATTATCAGCATCGGTCGGATTCGAGGTCCCTCTGAAAGTTGGAGGGTGAACCTTCAGGAAGGAATGCAGTGACATTGGACCATTCTCGTCATTGTTACCATTATTTCCATTATTAATTTGGTTTCCCAGGGCTTCAGCTGTCGCTTGCATTGCTGCTGCCATATTGCCTAATGCGGCCATGAAGTCTATAGGATTAGGAGTGTTTCCTGATGCCTCAGGCATGGCATTGCCTATTTGGCCTCTACCTCGCCCGCGTCCGCGTCCACGAGTAGACATCTGGTCCCTATACACACCAAACAAGTGATATCAAGTTGATCAGTCTCAATATCTCAAGTTCAGTGCTTTAAGTCCCAAATGCATGCTCATGAACGTTTATGCCACATATATCAATTAGATATCCTAATAGCACATAAACACATACACAGAGAATGCACAAAAGCACAATCAGTCTGTCCTCAGGCTCTATAGGAACGAACTGCTCTGATACCATAATGTAACACCCTACTACACAGTGTTTTACGCTTAAGTCATAGAACAGAGGTAGTGTGGTATTACAGACCTCTAATAGTAAGGATATACATATAATACTGAAAAAATTTAATATACTAGGAGCCTTGAAACAAAGTGGGTAATTAAGAATCGCAAAATAAAAAGCGCAACGCTCAAGGACTAGGATTACTTGCGTGCTAAGAAACCTAATAGGAACATGATAAAACAATAAACGAAGGGATAAAGAAAAGCCAAGGAACAGCATAACTAGCCTCTGACTCAGCCTGCGAAGCTAAGGCTGGCCGGAGGATACATATATACATATAAACATACATAAGTGTCCCCAAAATATACCAAAATACCAAAGTAAACTCCTATCTCTCCCTCAACCTCTAAGAGGAGCAGCATACATAAGTTACTTGGAGAGTAAGCTACACATATATATACATATATACAAATAGAAACCAAAATACACCCAAGAACTACTTCGCTTTCCAGAATCCAGATGCCTAGCGAGGAGCCTCTCGACCTGCATCTGAAAAACAACAGTACAATATGGAATGAGAACCGGAAGTTCTCAGCATGGTAAAAGTGCCACGCGCATAAGAAATACGGTCCTGAGAATGCCATAGGCAATCCTAGAACTCCGTTATTCAATTATCCACTTAAGCACTAAAATAGAAGCCATAAACAGGGGTAGGTATTCTAAATCTGCCTAACTTACTCAAGTTCAAACTTAACCTAACAACAACCACTGAACCGAAAATCATACATGCATAGAACCGAAATCACAATAGCCACCGAACCGAAATACGTTCATGTGGTTAATCCGAACCGAAATCACAATAGCCACCGAACCGAAATACGTTCATATGGTTAATCCTTCATTTTCAATTTTCAATCAACAAGAACAAGCAACCAAACAACTTCATGCACAGGTAATGATCAAATATTACAAATAGCAGGTATAACAAATAGCAGGTAATATATATATCAATTAGGCATACCCAGGAACTGCATAGCAATCAAAACAAACAAATGCATATGATGCATGCCTGTCCTATGGCTGATGGGGCCTATCTGTTGGTTATCCAGCCAACCCGACAAGTCCGAAAACCTTAGACTGTCCCCCGTCGCGCATCCCCAAGAGTCTATGCATAGAGTTCACATTCAATTATCATATCATCGCTCAATGGGGGCTATCCATACCCGGGAATTTATACGTGCCCGGTCACCCTTACGACGTAGGGTCAACAGAGTATCGAGATTCAACCTGGAACACGTGGTGGCGAGCCACGGTTCTTACCCAGGGAAACTCGTATCTCAGATATCATTATTCATAAGCCATGGCAATTATCATCAATACATCATCAAGTATCAAACCTTAACATTAAACTTCATTAACATCCTTATTTTCTTCATAAGAGCCACTATTTACAACTTTCTTCACCTTCAAAGTTCACTCAACATCATTTTTACAAAAGCACTTTCAAAACCTCATTTTCACCACATTCACAATTCCTTACCTATAACACATACATTTGCTAACACTTCCATTTCTATCTCATCAACCGCCATTTCAAGCTATTTTTAACCAATCCAATAAGCCATAATCTTAGATTGCATTTAGCATAAATCATATGTGAATATATATGAACAACCCTTCACAATTACCATTCCACTTATACAATATCAACCTTTCACACACCATATTCCATCAACCTATTACCAATCCATTAATGCCATCATCAACTCTCATATATGCATTAAACCATCAATTCACATAACAATTTTTCAAGAACAAACATCAACCATAATCATCAATCTATACCAACACCAACACAATCCATCATAAGCAAGTCCAAGGGCATAAAATTAATAACCTCAAGGCCTCCTATTCCCAATATATGATTACCAAAAATTATACTAACAACAATACCAAGCTACTCATTAAATGCCATTAACAATTCAACTTATCCTATGGTTCTTCTAACCTAAGTTTCCACAACACCGTAAATATTAAACGTGCGAAACTTAAACCATACCTTGGCCGATCACTTAGTTCACCCAAGGCAGCCTCACAACTCAAAATTACAGCCCCTCCAAACTCAATCAAACAGCCCCAAACCAAGCTTGATCACCAACAAGCCTCCAACAAGCATCAACATTCACATACACACTACCTAAACCACAATTAACACATCCAACATAACAACTCAATACCCAAATGCCTAAATTCAGAAATTTTATTAGGGTTTGAGATCTCTTACCTTTACCCACTGATCCTTGGGCAATACCCACAAGAAATCAAGTCTAGTGAACCCCTAAAACATAAAAATCATAAAGGAATTGAGTTTCTCAAACCTTAAACTCGAAATTCATATACCAGCAGAAATGGAGCTAGGAAAAACCGATTCACTTACTGTTTTGTTTGGATATAATTGAAGAGCTCGACGAGCCCGACGCGTGGCCGCAAACGGTGCGGCGATCGGAGCCCGGATGAGAAAGTTATGGTAGTTGGAAGGAATGGTGAGGGTTTGTGAATCTCCTCTTCCTCCCTTGCTGTAATGGCGTCGCAGCAGCTTGTGAGGAAGAAAAGAGCTGCTGCCTCATTTAAGTGTTTGGGTCCAGTTGGACCCACGGGCCCGGTTTGGGCCTTTCGGTCCGTTTTTGGACCAAAATTTCGAAATTGGCATCAAAATTTTCGTTTCAACGAGCCCTATCCTATTTTGATATTAGTTTTGTATTTTTAGCATTCCTAACTAAAATTCAATTTATTAACTAATAATTTACCGATTTTAGCGGGGTTTACATAATGGTTATTTAATTTAGTCACTGAATTGAAATTGCCTCTTACAAAATCTATAAATCTCTACTATGACAATCAATCTGCCCTTCACTTGATTGCTAATCCTATCTTTCATGAAAGGACTAAGTACATCGAAGTTGATTGCCATATTACACAGGAAAAAGCTCAAATGGGACTGACCGGATTGCTGCCCATTAAGAGCGAAGAACAACTTGCAGATGTTCTCACTAAACTATTGTCCCCTGGACCTTTCTCCAAATTCTATCTCAAGCTGGGACTGATAGATATTCATGGCATTCCTGGATTGCGGGAGGATATCACATGACTAATAATCATTAATCATTTTTCATTCTTTTTCATTCCCAGCTTGCGGGAGGATATTACAGAACTAATTCTGCTATTAATTGCTATTAGTTATTAATTGCACTTTCATAGTTAATTCTAATTTTAACAAACTTGATATTGTTAGAGGGTAGATTTATAATTATAGGATCACAATTATAATTGGTTATTTTTTATAGCCTTGTTAGGAGGGGAAACAAAAATATTTATACATTGTACAAATAGGACACTATAGCTTGTATATTTCTTGAGGTTCATTCATTCAATTGAAATCACCTTTACCAAATTCTTTCTTCTTCTCTCGTTCATCTCTCTCTCAGCTCTATGAGGACACACAAAGAAACAACTCTCTGAGCTCACTTTCTTCAGATTTCTTTAGCAACTCATCATAGTACTTTGATTGTATGAGTATAAGTCATCTGTTGTTGTTCGAGTGACTTTAATTTTCATAAAATAATTGAGCATTCTCATGTCCCGTAGTGAAAATTTAGAGTTCAAGTATTTGATCAATGCTAAAATTACTACCTGAAATGTGTCTGTGACAATGATTTCATCAATATGCAATAGAAGAAAAACTGTTGTCTCTTTGGTGTGTTTGAAAAATAGAGACATTTGATTTTACTGAGCTAAATTCCATGTCATGAAGACATGATATGCTATTTTTAGTGTATTAAACCAAGACCTTGGAAGTTATTTTAGTCCATACAAAGAACGAATGAACTTACACACAATTCCTGAACTACTAATTTCAAATCTTTGTGGCTACTTTATATAATTTTTTCTTGCAAGCATCCATTCAAAACTGCATTGTTGACATCAAGTTGGATTAGAGGCCATCTTTTTTGTAGTGCTATAGTGAGAATAACCCTTACGGTTGCTGGTATAATTACTAGGTTGAAGATATTTTTGAAATTTATGCCTACTCTTTAATTGAAGCCTTGAGCAACAAACATAGCTTTCAACTTATTAATAGAACTATTTGGATTCTTTTGGGAATAAACACCCTACTCCAGTTCCTGTTCATTCCATACTAGCTAGGACAAGGCAACCCCTGTTGAAAAAATGACCTTCCTTGTCATTTGTCATCTGTTCGTGTTTGCTGTGAGTCAAGACGGTCCTTCAATCATCTTCATAAACAAAGTTAATAGAAGTTATCAATGTGTCTATTAACTTTGATGATGTGTATATTGAGTATCCGTTAAATGCCATGCTAGTAACAGGAGAATGGACAGAGGTTGATTTGTTTCTCTCTCCAACAAAAATGACATCATTTCTTATTCTCAAAAATGAGATGTCGCACATCTCCATATAATCCTCCAATTCCTAACCCTTGTTTATAGAATAACCAATCCCTTGTTCGTCTCTTTGCACTAATAGAGGAACGCACAAAGGAATAGCTGGCGATGATTCTAAATAAGGTACTAACAAGGCCACTGACAAAGCTCCAGACAATGCTTTGGACTACATAACTGACAAAGTCATTGACAACATTGAGTAGAGGCTCTTGATGTCATGATCGAGGTTATTAAGAGGATATTTACTTTCAAAAGTTAGTAATATTCATTGTGTTTTTCTTAATTTCATTGTGTTTTTTGGAGTGTAAAGTTACTGCATTATTTTTTTTCTTTTTGTGAATGATGTTTCTTTCCCTATAAGCTCATATTGGATTGTTTACTATTTTTATATCTATAATTTTGCTTGTGAGTGTTAATCATCACTGCTATAGTTAGTTCATACATGTACTTAAGTGGACTTTCATTAATGTTGCTTGTTTATTAAAGAAATATATGTATTTGTTTGCAGATGAATGATTATGAAGTAGTTTTTGTGCTTCATCATGAAGGGTCTTTTAAGACAAATATAGAGGGTAAATTAGATTATGTTAATACACAAGTACAAAGATATTCACCTTTGGACATAGATTTGTCTTATTTCTATAATTTAGAAGCTTTATTTAAGGATCTTGGCTACACATAATATAAGGGTATGTACTAGTTTGACAGTATGACCCCTGACCTGGAATTTGGTTTACATGTACTTAAGGGTGATACTAAGATAAATGATATGAGAGATAACACAAGTACAAATAAAGAGACAAATGAGATTTAGATTTACTTTGATCACCTCGTTAGTGTTCCTAAAGTTGTGGATGATGGGATTTATGCTGAGAATATTATTTTGGGTGACTCATCATCCTCAACTGATAGATATGAGTCAACAAAAGATGCAGATAATAGTGAAGACAATGAATAATTGAGAAAAAAGAAGAGTGTGAAGAAGAAAAAGAAGATGGTGTCACAAAAGGAGAAAGTTAGTAAGGGTCCAAATGGTGAGTTAAGACTGGCCTAATACGAGGAATAAGGCTGGCCCAAAGGGGATAAATAAGGCTGGCCTAAGTAGGAACAATGCAAATGGGTCATATAAGGTTGGTCTAGCTTTTTCATATAAGACAACCGAGAAAAAGACGTTAAAAAAGTATTACAGCAGGGGAAGGACACATGTATATAGAGATGAAAAGATAGCATGAGAGGTAGTGTATCTTTAGATAGGAGTGACGGTGTTACTGAAGGAGATGGTGATGGGTCTAGCATGGATTTGGAAGGCACTAAGGTAAGTGAAAATGCTTATGCAACAAGAGAAAAGTTAGATTTTGACTATGGGAGGTCATATATCTATAAGAGTAAAGCATTCAACAACCTAATGTCATCTGATGATAAAAGAAGAATTGCATATGATGTCTTCAATGAGGAGACATAATATGAGAAGAATGAATTTAAGGTTGGACAAACATTCATCATAATGGAAGCCTTCAAGAATGCTTTGAAGGACTATTTTGTCGATAAGAGGAAGGATGTAATGTATTTAAATAATGAAAAGAATATAGTAAGGACATGTGTAAGTGAGCATTGTCCTTCGTTGATACTAACTTTTCGAAATAGTACATAGGGCTGTTACCAAGTAAAAATTTTGGTCAATGAACATAGCTGTGGTAGGGACTATCGTAATAACCTAGCTCATAGGCCTTGAGTTACTTTCAAGTTGATTATTTACTCAGCCTGATTTAAAGCCAAAATAAGCCACGAAGTACATGATAGAGGAATACAATATTCATCGCAATGGTAAATGATTAGCAAGTCACTAAAGGCTATTAGGAAGATAGTGGTTGGTAATGAACAAGCTCAGTATGGTAAAATTTGTGATTATCTTATAAAACTATATAAGAGCAATCTAGAGAGTACAACTTTTATGGAAGTAATACCTCAACTAGAATCTCCTCCTCTCTTTAATAAATTGCATATTAGTTTGGATGCATAAAAATAAATTTAAAGGTGGTTGCAGATTTTTAGTATGGTTAGATTGTTGTTTCTCTAAGGGTTGCTATGGTGACTATTCTCTATAATGGGAAAACATATTAATAACCACTTTTTCATTATTACATAAATTGTTGTCTTTAATCAATATAAAGATACTTGGAAGTGGTTCTTGACACTTCTTCAAAATTATTTGGAGTGTACTGAACTTCATTTCGGATCAATAAAAAATTTGTTGACTCTCTATTCTTGATTGAAACTTGAAAATATAGCCATCAATTTACTGTCTTCTATACTTTGCAGGGATTAACATTGGCTATGAAAGAGGTGTTCTCTAATACTCTCACAGGAATTGAGTTCTACATATATGAAAGAATTTTATCAAGCATTTTAAAGATTAATAGACAACATAACTAGTCTTGGAGTCTAGAAAATGCACCACACATAATGAATTTAATGATACAACAGAAAATTTAGGTAAGTTAGTACTCCAGCTTGGGAGTATCTATAGAACTTTAAGCTAGTAGTGTGTTCAAAGGTATTTTTCAGCTATGGAACCAAAGTTAACAATATAACTAATAATATATATGAAGTGTAGAGTGCAAAGATCATGACATATAGAAAAAAGCTGATTCTAACCATGTATGAAGGAAGAGTTAAGATGATACATAATGAGAAAGATAACAATACATAGAAGAAATTGGAAAGTCATATTGGACCTTTAGCTCCTGTGCAACAAAAGAGATTAGATAAGACTATCAAATCTAAAAGTCATAGATGGAGAACTGTATGGGCTGGTGATTCACATAGATCTTCTTTGAAGTTTATTTCCAAGACTACAAGAATGGAGTTAACTTACAAGAAAGGAGATGCACATGCAATATTTGGCAATTATCTAGTATTGTTTTAAATGCACATTTCTTATTAGATTGGTTGTATAGTTTTTATTGTATTTTTATTGGAATTACTTTATATACATGCCTTGTACTACAACTTTGACTAAAATAAATCTAAGAGTAGAAGACTTTGTTCATAAATGACTCACTATGCATGAGGGTGTTATTATCCTATATTTTTAAAAACAAGGATTTAATTATCCATTATTATTAGTGAAATGGTGCACAGAATTGTGATTCACACTTCTCACAACTCTGATACAACTAACCAGCAAGTGCACTGGATCGTCCAAATAATAAAATCTTACGCGAGTAAGGGTCGATCCCACGGAGATTTCCGGCTTGAAGCAAGCTATGGTCATCCTGTAAATCTTAGTCAGACGGATTCAAATGGTTATGAGGCTTTGATAATTAAAGGATAAATAAAGCATAAAATAAAATAAAGATACTTATGTAATTCATTGGTGGGAATTTCAGATAAGCGTTTGAAGATGCTTTGTTGCTTCTGAACCTTTGCTTTCCTATTGTCTTCATCCAATCATGTGTGCTCCCTTCCATGGCAAGCTGTATGATCCTCTCAATAAAAATGGTCCAGGCTACGGTTTATGTACGGCTAATCAACTGTCGGATTTCTCGTCTCGGGTGAAAAATACCAGGCACAGCTACCGCACGGCTAATCATCTGTCGGTTCTCACTTGTGTTGGAATAGGATCTCTCTATCCTTTTGCACACTGTCACTATGCCCAACATTCGTGAGTTTGAAACTCGTCACAGTCATCCCATCCCAAATCCTACTCGGAATATCACAGACAAGGTTTAGACTTTTCGGATCTCAGAAATGCTGCCAATTGGTTCTAGCCTATACCACGAAGGTTCTAACCTCATGGACTCGGTCCGTGGATCAGAGACCAAAGAGACTATACTCCGGCTGTTGTCCAATGACTACGTTGAACATCATGTAGACCGCTTGTGGTTGTCAGGCACGTGGATCTTGGCTAAGCGAGTAACGAAGATAGTGGGTGATTGTCACGGGTCACCCCTTCATTCTGACTTAACTGAATTAAGTACGAGAGTATATCTTAGAGAAGAAGTAAGCGTGAATTGGAAGAGAAACAATAGTACTTGCATTAATTCATGAATAATAGCAGAGCTCCACACCTTAATCTATGGGGTGTAGAAACTCCACCGTTGGAAAATACATAAGAGAAAATAGACTAGGCATGGCCGAATGGCCAGCCAAGCATGAACATGATCAAAAGATCAAAAGATGATCCAAAGATATCCCAGTATAAAGATAAAGATACAATAGGAAAAAGTGCTATTTATACTAAACTAGTAACTTAGGTTTATAGAAAATAAGTAACTAAGTGCAGATAGTGCAGAAATCCACTTCTGGGGCCCACTTGGTGTGTGCTTGGGCTAAGCATTGAACTTTACACTTGCATAGGCCTTTCCTGGAGTTAAACGCCAGCTTGGATGCCAGTTTGGGCGTTTAACTCTAGTTCTGGTGCTAGTTTGGGCGTTTTATGCCAAAAAGGGGTCTCTGGTGGGCGTTTAGACGCCAGTTTGGGCCATCAAATATGGGGAAAATTATGGACTATTATATATTGCTGGAAAACCCAAGATGTTTACATTCCAACGCAATTGAGAGCTCTCTAATTGGGCTTTTGTAGCTCTAGAAAATCCACTTCGAATGCAGAAAGGTCAGAATCCAACAGCATCTGCAGTTCTTTCTCAGCCTCTGAATCAAACTTTTGCTCAGGTCCCTCAATTGCAGCCAAAAAATACCTGAAATTACAGAAAAACACACAAACTCATAGTAAATTCCAGAAATGTGATTTTTGCATACAAACTAATAAAAATATAATAAAAAGTAACTAAAACATACTAAAAACTATGTAAAAACAATGCCAAAAAGCGTATAAATTATCCGCTCATCACAACACCAAACTTAAATTGTTTCTTGTCCCCAAGCAACTAAAAAAAATAGGATAAAAAAGAAGAGAAAATATAATGAAATTCGAAATATCAATGAAGCTTAGTTCTAATTAGATGAGCGGGACTAGTAGCTTTTTGCTTCTGAACAGTTTTGGCATCTCACTTTATCCTTTAAATTTTAGAATGATTGGCATCCATAGGAACTCAGAATTCAGATAGTGTTGTTGATTCTCCTAGTTTAGTATGTTGATTCTTGAACACCGCTACTTATGAGTCTTGGCCGTGACCCTAAGCATCTTGTTTTCCAGTATTACCACCGGATACATAAATGTCACATACACATAACTGGGTGAACCTTTTTAGATTGTGACTCAGCTTTGCTGGAGTCCCCAGTTAGAGGTACCCAGAGTTCTTAAGCACACTCTTTTTACTTTGGATCATGACTTTAACCACTCAGTCTCAAGCTTTTCACTTGGACCTTTATGACATAAGCACATGGTTAGGGATAGCTTGATTTAGCCGCTTAGGCCAGGATTTTATTCCTTTGGGCCCTCCTATCCATTGATGCTCAAAGCCTTGGATCCTTTTTATCCTTGCCTTTTAGTTTAAGGGGTTATTGGCTTTTTCTGCTTGCTTTTTCTTTTTCTTTCTTTTTCTTTATTTTTCGCCTTTTTTTCGCAAGCTTTGTGTTTTTCACTGCTTTTTCTTGCTTCAAGAATCAATTTTATGATTTTTCAGATTATCAATAACATTTCTCTTTTTTCATTATTCTTTCAAGAGCCAAAAAATTTAACATTCATAAACTTCACTATAAAAAATATGCACTTTCAAGCATTCATTCAGAAAACAAAAAGTATTGCCACCACATCAAAATAATTAAACTATTTTCAAGATAGAATTCAAAATTCATGTACTTCTTGTTCTTTTGCAAATAGAAACATTTTTCATTCATTTAAGAAAGGTGCGAGATTCATGGAATCATTCATAGCTTTAAGACATAGACACTAAACACTAATGATCATGTAATGAAGACACAAACATAGTCAAAACATAAAACATAGGAAACAAAAAATAGAAAAACAAATAACAAGGAAATTAAAGAACGGGTCTACCTTAGTGACGGCGGCTAGTTCGTCCTCTTGAAGATCCTATGGAGTGCTTTAGCTCCTCAATATCTCTTCCTTGCCTTTGTTGCTCCTCCATCATGGATCTTTGGTCCTCTCTAATTTCATGGAGGATAATGGAGTGCTCTTGGTGCTCCATCCTTAGTTGCTCCATGTTCGAACTCAATTCTCCTAAAGAGGTGTTGAGTTGCTCCCAATAGTTGTGTGGAGGGAAATGCATCCCTTGAGGCATCTCTGGGATTTCTTGATGAGGGGCTTCCTCGTGCTCTTGTTGAGGTCCATGAGTGGGCTCTCTTGTTTGCTCCATCCTCTTTCTAGTGATGGGCTTTTGAGATAAATCTCTCCATCTCCCATGACTCAGAGTTAGAAGCAATTGCCTTCCCTTTCCTCTTCCTAGAGGTTTCTCCGGTCTTAGGTGCCATTTTAGGTGGTTATGATGTGCAAAAATGAAGGAGTGATGAGGGGCTTCTATAGGAGTGGAGTGGAGAGGGAATTCTTATAATAGGGGTTGGGTTTGGGAGGGAGATGGTTTGAATTTGAATGGATGGGGGTAGGTGGATTGTATGATGGTTTTGGAGGAGAAATGGAGGTGATTGGCGGAGGTTATTTTGGGGAAGAGTGTTATGGAAAGGTGTAAAAAGGAGAGAAAAAGAGTTGGGGTAGGTGGGGATCTTGTGGGGTTTACAGATCCTGATGTGTCAAGGAATTCTGGTCCATGCACCTTTCTGGCATTTAAACGCCCTCTGTGTGCCATTTCTGGCATTTAACGCCAGCTCTACTGCCTTTCCTGGCGTTAAACGCCAGGCTGATGCCCCTTTCTGGCGTTTAACAACAGCCAGACACCAGACACTCTTTTCTGGCGTTAAACGCCAGTCTGTCTGCCAATTCTGCCATTTAACACCCAGAATGCTACTAGACTGGGCGTTAAACGCCCATTCTGCTATCCTTACTGGCATTTAAGTGCCAGTAAACTTGTTGGTGCACGAAATTGTGATCTCAATGGTGCCAACAACTTGGTACGCATAATTGTAATCTCAACTCTTTTTCACAACTTCACACAACTAACCAACAAGTGCACTGGGTCGTCCAAGTAATAAACCTTACGTGAGTAAGGGTCGATCCCACGGAGATTGTCGGCTTGAAGCAAGCTATGGTAATCTTGTAAATCTCAGTCAGGCGGGTTCAAATGGTTATTGAGTTTTAATAATTAAAAGATAAATAAAACATAAGATACAGATAGAGATACTTATGTAATTCATTGGTGGGAATTTCAGATAAGCGTATGGAGATGCATTGTTCCTTCTGAATCTCTGCTTTCCTATTACCTTCATCCAAACCTTCATACTCCTTTCTATGGCAAGCTGTATGTTGGGTGTCACTGTTGTTAATGGCTACTTCCCGTCCTCTCAGTGAAAATGGTCCTCTACGGTTTCTCGCATGGCTAATCAGCTGTTGGTTCTCGATCGTGTAGGAATAGGATTTACTATCCTTTTGTGTCTGTCACTATGCCCTACAGTCGCGAGTTTGAAGCTCGTCACAGTCATCCCATCCCAAATCCTACTCGAAATATCACAAACAAGGTTTAGACTTTTCGGATCTCAAGAATGCTGCCAATTGATTCTAGCTTATACCACGAAGACTCTGATATCAAGGAATTGAAGGCTCTGTTGTCAGGAGAGGCAATCAAATGCATGAACCAGGAATCCAAGAGATACACACTCTAGCTTTCGCATGTATAATGGAAGTGTTTGTCAAGCACGCGTTCATAAGTGAGAATGGTGATGAGTGTCACGGATCATCACCTTCGTCATGTTGAAGTGCGAGTGAACATCTTAGAATAAGAATAAGCATGAATTGAATAGAAGAACAATAGTACTTTGCATTAATACTAGAGGAACAGCAGAGCTCCAAACCTTAATTTATGGTCTGTAGAAACTCCACCGTTGAAAATACATAAGTGAAAATAAGGTAGGCATGGCCGTGAGGCCAGCCCCCAATGTCTAAGGACTAACAATGATCAAAGATGTTCCAAAAGGTCGTCCAAAGATGATGATCTGAATACAATAGTAAAAAGTTCTATTTATATTAAACTAGTTACTAGGGTTACAGAAATAAGTAAATGATGCAGAAATCCACTTCCGGGGCCCACTTGGTGTGTGCTTGGGCTGAGCATTGAAGCTTTCATGTGTAGAGGTCTTCCTTAGAGTTAAACTCCAGTTTGTAACTTGTTTCTGGCGTTTGACTCTAGCTTGCAACTTGTTTCTGGCATTTAACGCCAGAATAAGGCAGAAAGCTGGTGTTAAACGCCAGTTTGTGTCGTCTAAACGCAGGCAAAGTATGGACTATTATATATTTCTGGAAAGCCCTGGATGTCTACTTTCCAATGCAATTGAGAGTGCACCATTTGGGTTTCTGTAGCTCCAAAAAAATCTATTTGAGTGTAGGGAAGTCAGAATCCAACAGCATCAGCAGTCCTTTTTCAGCCTCTGAATCAGATTTTTGCTCAGGTCCCTCAATTTCAACCAGAAAATACCTAAAATCACAGAAAATACACAAACTCATAGAAAAGTCCAAAAATGTAAATTTTTCTTAAAAACTAATAAAAATATACTAAAAAGTTGCTAGATCCTACTAAAAACTATATTAAAACAATGCCAAAAAGCGTATAAATTATCCGCTCATCACCTGTCCTCCAGGGTGTGCTGCTTTTGATGCTGTTTTTTATTTTGCTTTGATTCTGCAGCTGTTTTTGTGACTCCACATAATCATCAACCTAAAGAAAACATAAACTAACAATGGAAAATAAAATGAAAAAGTAATTAACATAGATAAATAAGATTGGGTTGCCTCCTAATAAGCGCTTCTTTGATGTCAATAGCTTGACAGGAAGCTTACAGAGCTTCACAAATGCTCAGAGCATGATTGTGACCTCCTAACACCAAACTTAGAGTTTGAGTGTGGGGGCTCTGCTTGACTCTGTATGGAGAGAATTGGATGAAGCTTTCCATGCTTCTTCTCCATGTTAACAGAAGAAGATCCTTGAGCCTTAAACACAAGGTAGTCCTCCTTCAATTGAAGGACTAACTCTCCTCTGTCCACATCGATCACAGCCCTTGCTGTGGCTAGGAAGGGTCTTCCAAGGATGATTGATTCATCTCATCCTTCCCAGTGTCTAGGATTATGAAGTCAGCAGGGATGTAAAGGCCTTCAACCTTCACTAAGACATCCTCTACAAGTCCATAAGCCTGTTTCATCGATTTTTCTGCCATCTCTAGTGAGATTCTTGCAGCTTGTACCTGAAAGATCCCTAGTTTCTCCATTACAGAGAGTGGCATGAGGTTTATACCTGACCCCAGGTCACACAGAGCCTTCTCAAAGGTCATGGTGCCTATGGTACAAGGTATTAAGAACCTTCTGGGATCCGGTTTCTTCTGAGGTATTTTCAGCTGAACCAAGGCATTCAGTTCATTGATGAGCAATGGAGGTTCATCCTCCTAAGTCTCATTACCAAATAACTTGGCATTCAGCTTCATGATTGCTCCTAGATACCGAACAACTTGCTCTTCAACAATATCTTCATCTTCTTCAGAGGAAGAATATTCATCAGAGCTCATAAATGGTAATAGAAAGTTTAGTGGAATCTATATGGTCTCTATATAAGCCTCAGATTCCTTTGGTTCCTTATTAGGGACTTTCTTATTGGCTAGTGGGCATCCATTGAGGTCTTCCTCACTGGAAATCACTGCCTCTTCCTCCTCTACAGGTTCGACCATTTTGGTTATATTGATGGCCTTGCACTCTCTCTTTGGATTCTCTTCTGTATTGCTTGGGAGAGTACTAGGAGGGTTTTAGTAACTCTTTTACCCAGCTGACCCACTTGTGCCTCCAAATTTCTGATGGAGGACCTTGTTTCAGTCATAAAACTGAGAGTGGCCTTAGATAGATCAGAGACTATGTTTGCTAAGCTAGAGGGGCTCTGCTCAGAATTTCCTGTCTGTTGCTGAGAAGATGATGGAAAAGGCTTGCTATTGCCAAACCTATTTCTCCCACCATTATTATAATTGAAGCCTTGTTGAGGCTTCTGTTGATCCTTCCATGAGAAATTTGGAGGATTTCTCCATGAAGGATTATATGTGTTTCCATAGGATTTTCCTATGTAATTCACCTCTTCCATTGCAGGATTCTAAGGGTCATAAGCTTCTCCTTCAGAGGAGGCTTCTTTAGTACTGCCAGATACAGCTTGCAATCCAGTCAAATTCTGAGAAATCATATTGACTTGCTGAGTCAATATTTTGTTCTGAGCCAATATGACATTCAGAGTATCAATCTCAAAAACTCCTTTTTTCTGAGTCATCCCATTACTCACAGGATTTCTTTCAGAAGTGTACATGAACTGATTATTTGTAACTACCTCAATGAGTTCCTGAGCTTCAGCGGGGGTTCTTTTCAGATGAAGAGATCCACCAGAAGAGTGGTCCAATGACATCTTTGATAATTCAGACAGACCATCATAAAATATATCCAAGATGATCCATTATAAAAGCATGTCAGAAGGACACCTTCTGGTCAATTGCTTGTATCTTTCCCAAGCTTCATAGAGGGATTCACCTTCTTTCTGTCTGAAGGTTTGGACGTCCACTCTAAGCTTGCTCAGCTTTTGAGGTGGAAAGAATTTGGCCAAGAAAGCAGTGACCAACGTATCCCAGGCTTTTTCTAGGTTGTGAGTCCAACCATGTCCTAGCTCTGTCTCTTACAACAAAGGGGAAAAGCATAAGTCTGTAGACCTCAGGATCAACCCCATTGGTCTTAACAGTATCACAGATATGCAAGAATTCAGCTAAGAACTTATGAGGATCTCTCGATAGAAATCCATGAAACTTGCAATTCTGCTACATTAGAGAAACTAATTAAGGCTTAAGCTCAAAGTTGTTTGTTCCAATGGCAGGAATTAGGATGCTTCTTCCATAGAAGTTGGAAGTTGGTGCAGTATAGTCACCAAGCATCTTCCTTGCATCTCTAGCATTGTTGTTGGGTACGGCTGTCATGTCTGCTTCTTTCTCGAGATTTTCTGTAAGGTCCTCTCCGGAGTGTTGTGCTTTGGCTTCTCTTAGCTTTCTCTTCAGAGTCCTTTCAGGTTCAGGATCAGCTTCAACAAGAATGTCTTTATCCTTGTTCCTACTCATATGAAAAAGAAGAGAACAAAGAGAGTATGGAATCCTCTATGTCATAGTATAGAGATTCCTTTATGTGAGTATAAGAATAGAAGAATAGAAGAATAGAAGAATGAGAAGAGAGAGGAGATGAGTAATTCGAACAGAGAGAAGAGAGAGGGGTTCGAATTATGAGTAAAAGAGAAGTGTTAGTAATTAAATAGAATAAATAGAAGGGGATAAGAGAGAGAGTATTCGAAATTTAAAAGAGGGAAAAGAAAAATATTTTTTATTTAATTAATTAAGTTTGTTTCGAAAATATAAAAAAATAAAATAAAATTAGAATTTAAAACAATTAGTTAATTAAAAATAATTTTGAAAAAGTGGTGGGTGATTTTCGAAAATGAGAAGTTAAAAAAAGTAGTTAGGTGGTTTTGAAAAAGATAAGAAATAGTAAAATTTTTAAAATTAAAACAAACAAATCAAGTAATTAGTTGAAAAGGTTTGAAAGTTAAATTTTTTAAAAGATAAGAAATTAGAAAAAGATTTTGAAATTAAATTTTGAAAAAGATATGATTGAAATTTATTTTGAAAAAGAATTGAAAAAGAAATTAAAAAGATTTGATTTTTTAAAATTAGAGTTGATGACTTGACTAACAAGAAACTAAAAGATATGATTCTAGAATTCAAAAATTGAACCTTTCTTAACAAGAAAGTAACAAACTTGAAATTTTGAATCAAAACATTAATTGTTAGTAAGGATTTTCGAAAATATAAGATAAAATTAAGAAAAAGATTTTTGAAAAGGAACTAAAAAGAATTTATACAATCATTAATTTTTGGAAATGGAAATTGAAAAATGAGTATTTGTAACATTTTTATGCAGAAAATTATGAATTAAAACATGAAAATTTGAAAAAAATTGAATTGGAAACGAACTTACCTCCCTTGTGTCATCTTGTACGCCCAGAATGCTATCCATTCTGGCGTTTAATGGCCACTTGACTGACTGCCTCTTTGGGCGTTTAATGCCCAGCCAGATATCCTGGCTGGCGTTAAACGCCAGGAATCCTTTTTTACTGGGCATTTTTCTGAACGCCCAGAATGCTGCCATTTCTGGCGTTAAATGCCCAGAATGTTGTCCATTCTGGCGTTTAACGCCCAGAATGATATCTTTATTGGCGTTAACGCCCAGAATGATAGCCATTCTGGCGTTTAACGCCCAAAATGTCTCTTTACTGACATTTTAACGCCAGTGAGCTCTTTTTCTCTGTGATTCTTTTACTTTATGTTCTGATCCTTCATTTCTCTGTATTATTTACTGAAATTTTTTTTGAAATTTTTTATTTTAAAATTTTGACTTGATTAACAAGAAACAACTAAATTTTAAAAATTTTGACCAAGTCAACTCAAAATTTCGAAAATTATGAGAAGAAAAAGGAAAATATATTTTTTTTACTTTTCAATTTTTAATGAGGAGAGAGAAAAACAACAAAATAAAAGAAAACATGAAAATTTAAGATCAAAACAAATAAGGCATGCAAGAACACTTTGAATGTCAAGATGAACACCAAGAACACTTTGAAGATCATGATGATCATCAAGAATATATTTTTGAAAATTTTAAGAAAAGAAAGACATGCAAGACACCAAACTTAGAAATTTTGAATGTTTAGACACTATGGATTCGAAAATGCATATGAAAAACAACATAAAACACAAAACAAGAAAATCAATAGATTAAACAAAGAAAATTATCAAAAACAACTTGAAGATCAAGAAAGAACACATGATGAATTTTCGAAAATCTAAGAAAGATTAAAGACATGTAAGACACCAAACTTAAAATTTTACACTAGACTCAAACATGAAACACAATTTTTTTTTGTTTTTATGATTTTATTAAATTTTTTTGTATTTTTTGAAAATAAAAATAAAAAGCTTAAACATAAAATAAAATTACACCATCTAAGCAATAAGATGAACCGTTAGTTGTCCAAACTCAAACAATCCCCGGCAACGGCACCAAAAACTTGGTGCACGAAATTGTGATTCACACTTCTCACAACTCCGATACAACTAACCAGCAAGTGTACTGGGTCGTCCAAGTAATAAAATCTTACGCGAGTAAGGGTCGATCCCACGGAGATTGCTGGCTTGAAGCAAGCTATGGTCATCCGGTAAATCTTAGTCAGGCGGATTCAAATGGTTATGAGGTTTTGATAATTAAAGGAGAAATAAAACATAAAATAAAATAAAGATACTTATGTAATTCATTGGGGGGAATTTCAGATAAGCGTTTGAAGATGATTTGTTGCTTCTGAACCTCTGCTTTCCTATTGTTTTCATCTAATCATGCGTGCTCCCTTCCGTGGCAAGCTGTATGATCCTCTCAGTGAAAATGGTCCAGGCTACAGTTTCTATACAGCTAGTCAACTATCGGATTTCTCGTCTCGGATGAAAAATACCAGGCACAGCTACCGCATGGCTAATCATCTGTCGGTTCTCACTTGTGTCGGAATAGGATCTCTCTATCCTTTTGCACACTGTCACTGCACCCAACATTCGTGAGTTTGAAGCTCGTCACATTCATCTCATCCCAGATCCTACTCGGAATACCACAGACAAGGTTTAGACTTTTCGGATCTCAGGAATGCTGCCAATTAGTTCTAGCCTATACCACGAAGGTTATAACCTCATGGACTCGGTCCATGGATCAGAGACCCAAGAGACTATACTCCGGCTGTCGTCCAATGACTACATTGAACATCATGTAGACCGCTTGTGGTTGTCAGGCACGCAGATCTTGGCTAAGCGAGTAACGAAGATAGTGGGTGATTGTCACGGGTCACCCCTTCATTTTGACTTAACTGAATGAAGTACGAGAGTATATCTTGGAGAAGAAGTAAGTGTGAATTGGAAGAGAAACAATAGTACTTGCATTAATTCATGAAGAACAGCAGAGCTCCACACCTTAATCTATGGGGTGTAGAAACTCCACCGTTGGAAAATACATAAGAGAAAATAGCCTAGGCATGGCCGAATGGCCAGCCAAGCATGAACTTGATCAAAAGATCAAAAGATAATCCAAAGATATCCCAGTCTACAGATAAAGATACAATAGAAAAAAGTGTTATTTATACTAAACTAGTAACTTAGGTTTATAGAAAATAAGTAACTAAGTGTAGATAGTGCAGAAATCTACTTCTGGGGCCCATTTGGTGTGTGCTTGGGCTGAGCATTAAGCTTTACACTTGCATAGGCCTTTTCTGGAGTTAAACGCTAGCTTGGATGCCAGTTTGGGCATTTAACTCTAGTTCTGGTGCTAGTTTGGGCGTTTTATGCCAAAAAAGGGTCTCTGGTGGGCGTTTGGACGCCAATTTGGGCCATCAAATCTCGAGCAAAGTATGGACTATTATATATTGCTGGAAAGCCCAAGATGTCTAATTTCTAACGCAATTGAGAGTGCTCCAATTGGGCTTTTGTAGCTTTAGAAAATCCACTTCGAGTGCAAAAAGGTTAGAATCCAACAGCATCTGCAGTCCTTTCTCAACCTCTGAATCAGACTTTTGCTCAGGTCCCTCAATTTCAGCCAAAAAATACATGAAATTACAGAAAAATATACAAACTCATAGTAAAGTCCAGAAATATAATTTTTGCATAAAAACTAATAAAAATATAATAAAAATAACTAAAACATACTAAAAACTATGTAAAAATAATGCCAAAAAGCATATAAATTATCCGCTCATCATGAACAAACTTAAGAATGAGGAGGCCACAACTCAACTATCAATGATAATCCAGAAGGGGATGGGATTAGTTTAGATACTATGGTGAGTCTAAATCATCATTATAGTTACATCAAATTAGCTAATAGCAAATTATTATATGCATCGACTAATATTCTTCTTCGTCACAGGCTAAGGCAAAGAAAGCTAAAAAAAATCCCTAAAACAACTACAAGAGAAGAGTGAACTAAAATCAAGGTGAAGAAATTCTACTTTCACAGTTTGCAATCCAGGTTGAAAAAAATAATATTTTGAGTATTATAATTGATATTTTGTAAATATTTCAATTGTTTTTCTACACACATACTACATCACTTTCTTTTTTTTAATTTGTAATTTGTTATAACAACCTACGATAAATAACTCCAATTTCAATCATAGATCATTTAGAGAGAAGTAGTAGATTATTTAGGTCCAAAGCTCTTACAAGACAGGATGCAAGTTTAGTATCCCTACCTCTACCAGCACAAAGACCATCTTTGCAGTCCACATCTCGACCTGTACAAGGTCTAAACCTGAGGCCTCATAATTCACCAAACCTATCTAATGGCCCAACTCAATCTACAACAAATCCAACAAATAGAGATGGTACAATATCAACAGAGATAATAGTTGCTACAAGTTCAAAGACTACATAAAGACTTTTAAATTTGTGCCTACTCCATACTTAAGCCCTGCGAGACTTAGACCACCTAAGAAGAATTAATATTGAAAATCTAACGTTTGCAAGTGTGGCTTTTAGCTACATGGGTTAAGGACATATGTTTTTATTTTTTGGATGTTTATTTTGCCTGTTAAAATGAAATACTGATACCATGTTTTTTGTTTAGGGACATGAGCTTTAGTTTTTTTATTTAGGACTATGTTGCTATCCATCTTTTATTATTATATCATTAGGTGTTAAGTTGAAATAGATTGATTACTTCTTTATTTTTATTTATTAATATATGAACATCTATGATTTTTTTGAAATTGAAAAATGCATGTTACACATATATGAATTTGATTTCTTTGACAATGGTTTCATGAGCTATATAATGCTACTTCAACACATGAAAAAAACTTAGAACATTCATCAAAATAACTCATTTTCATTTAGAACCAAAAGTGGTAACACACTCAATTCTATTCCATAACATAAATAACTCTCCAATAACCAAATCAGTCATAACATCCTTAAATATTTTTTTCTAAACAAGCTTGCAATTACAACTCCATCAACAAATGCCAAAATGCTACATTGAGTCCTTAGTCGTATAGTTTCACTTATATTCAATTTAGACTTCTTCAACTGGATTTCTAACCCAATTAACCTTTTATCTAACTCTTCCACTTTATTGTCCAACACATGACTATGGCCTCAAATCGATTCTGATTCTACTTCTATGCCCAATCAAAAGAGTCTTCATATCTTTCTCATTAAATAAAGAAACATCATCATCTAAACATGCAAAGAAATTGCAATGACATTTTGCAGTCTATAAGATGAATTAATTTTGTCAGTCTAACATATATTAGAAATTGAAAAAATAAACAATAGTGAACACAACTACGTTGAAGTATGAGCACTAAAAGAATAATTTGTCTGAGTTGTTCTATATTCCTGACATGAATAGAATTGCATGAAAATCACAATTACATTGTAGGATAACCCATGTATTCTTTCTCTAAGCTCCAACATTCCCACTAGAATTCAAACTTTCATCTGAATCATTTTCTCCATCTCTCCCACTACACCAGTTTGATGATGATCAATGCTCTCCACTCCTAATCATAGAATCTTAGGATTTGTATTTGGTTTGGAAGAAGAATGAAAGGTTTCAAAAAAGATGACTGACCCACACAAGATTTTGATTTTTTGAAAAATGAAAAACATCATTTTTGTAGATTACTTAAGGAAGTCTTCTTTAGCTAGCATGACACTTAAGGAAGTCTCAACGTCAACATCATCAATGTTAAATGACATGTAGATTACTTCTGTTAACCTTGGTTAAGGGAGACTGTCTTGACCCACGTCAAACATGAACAGAGATTGGGGTGGGTCATTTTTTTTTCTAACAAAGGCTACTTTATCCTAATTTAAAATAGACAGAGATCAGGTTAAGTGTTTACTCTTCTGTTTGACATGAAAGACCCATCTGCTTCCAATTGTACTTCTGTTTGGAGGTATGGGTGGGAGCTACCATGTGTTGTTTCTTAGAAGTGTTGCATGTTCTTTATCCATGGCCTGTATCAAGGGTGGAATTGCTAATGCTTCCATTACTGATTTGGTTGGGTTGAGGTTTGAGTTCTATGTTTAAGAATTTTGGCTTAGTAATGCCATTTTGGTTTAGGTGGTAATTGAGTTTATATTAAGGATTCTTGGAATAAGTTGTAGTTGAGTATTGTTTATGGCTACTTGCTGAAATGGTAAATTTTATGGCTAATATTATTTTTTAATATATGTATTGAACAAATAATTCTTTTACAAAATTTATTATAAAATAATTAGATTTAGTTGAATAAAATACCATTTGTACCCACGAAAGTTCTAAGAGCTAACAAATGTACCCATGAAACAATGAAATTTAAGTTGTACCCATAAAAGATTGACTTCGTACGACAAAACTATCCAAACCCCTAAAAAACTACCCAAAAACCAAAATTATCCTTCTCTCCACCACTACTACCATCGTCCCCCCTCTCTTTCTCCCTCTCTCTTTCTCTCTCTCTCTCTCTCTCTCTCTCTATTTTCTCTCTCCTCCACTATCATAACTTCTATGGATAGGGCCTTCGAGGATAGCTCCTCTTCTGACTACGACCTCAAGTCCACCGTAGACAAGGCAATATACACCACCACCGCCACTACTATCGATTCCCTATCTCCTTCCACCAAGCGCGTGAAACCCTTGCCTGCCTAGTTATCCTCCTCAACTCAACTACTTGTTCTGGTTGACTCACAGGAGAATGGGATTTAACTCATCCACACACATGGCATGCACGGAGGTAGTCCACCAGAACAACCTACCTCTTGCAGAGGCGCTCGTAACGCATATCGGGCTCTTGGAGCCATGTGCAAAGTAACCACCTACTTTTCGAGTCTACAGTCTAAATTCGAAGAATTTGATCCACCATTCGTAGAGGACTCGTCGCGAACAGTTTGGAGGATCTTGATGCCTCGATGTTGGAGCTGAGCCTATTGAGACTGAGGGGTGGCAGTTCTCCATCTTGAGGATGCGGCAGAGGATAAGGTTGTTAGAAATTAATCGAGAGAGATGAGATAATATGGAGTTTTGCGACTGCAGTTGAAGATGAAGATGGAGAAGGTGAGGGATGGGCTACGGTGGTTGCGGTTGGGGAGGCGACAGTGTGGGTGGTTGGGATTGGCGGCAATGACAAAGATGAGGGTGATGATTGGTGGTTGTTGGAGAGAGAGAGAGAGAGAGAGAGAGAGAGAGAGAGAGAGAGAGAGAGAGAGAGAGAGAGAGAGAGAGAGAGAGATGGTAGTAGTAGTGGAGAGAAGGGTAATTTAGAATTTTTGGATAGTCTTTTAGGGTTTGGATAATTTTGTCCTTCGAAACCGATCTCTCATAGATACAACTTCAATTTCATTGTTTCGTAGATATATTTGTCAGAGTTTAAAACTTTTGTGGGTATAAATAGTAATTTATTCTTTTTAATAAATATTATAAGATAAATTAGTCTTCCTTATATTAAAAAAAAAAAAACTAATTCGTTTTGAGAACTTCTAAAATAACAAAAATTTGTTTAGGATCAAAATATTCGGTTTAAAATTTTTTGAGATCAAATAAAATGTTTATTCTCAAATTAATATTAATTAAAAATAAAATTTTGTGTATTATTTTAATAAGAAAATAACAAAATAAAGGATGCCAAATTTTTTATATTCAAATTAATATTTGAATATATAAAATACAAAATATGTAAAGAAGAATCTCCAATCAGTAAAAAATAGCACATTAATTGCCCAGAAGTTGACCTCCAAGTTTTTTTTTTTAAATCTAATTTATCGATCAAATACGCCCGTTATTGCTCTGTTATACTTTCCTAGTTTCCTTCCCAATAAGGGAACGGATAAATCATAGATGTAAAAGATTTTCATACATGAAGTTATGAAACAAAAAATTGACACCTGTAGAAGAGACTTGCTTGCTTAGTTTTTTTGTTGTTTTTTTTTTCGGTTATTTGTTAAGAAAATAACAAACTACTATTTGTTTCTTCTCTTTACTAAAAGAAAATGGTCCTTAAATCAGATGACTACAAAATTCTTGCTGTCATTCTTTTACCTGGCAATGGAATCCAAAGAATGTCAATAATGATTTTTTTTTTCCGACCAACGCATAACGGTAACATTTATTTATTTATTCGATACCCTTAGAAGATCTCGCAAACAAAAAATCAAAATAAAAAAACAAAAACAAAGCAATTTTTAATAAAATAAAATGTTATATTGAATTTTATTTAAACAATTGTTATTTTCATACGAATATTGACATTTAAAATAAACACCAACTAGATATAAAGATGAAGATGTAATTGAAATTATTTAAATATATAATTATTTCCCCATCAAAAATAAAAAAGAGATATTTATCTACTTTTTTCACTCTGAAATTTAATTTTTTGCAAAGCCTTAAATTTATATATTGATAACTTATTTAAATTTCTCAATGTCAAAAATTTTTATTGATAAAAATAAAAAATATCAAATTTTTAATGAATGTATAAAACAATATTTAAAATTTTGAATAAAAATAATCTTAACTCATACACTTAGCAAAATCCTGTCTTGAAACGTGAACTTGGACCCTGCAAGGAAAATTTTTTATTTAGATTAATATTATATAATTAATAAAATTTATTATTTTTTATTAATATTTAATTAATTATAAATATTAAAAAATAAATTTTAAATTTAATAAAAAATATTAGGTAAATAAATTATTTTTATAACTAAATTTAATTAAATATGTTTTTCTTCTTCTACTCATGTATTTTTTTTAACTGATTTTTATTATACTAACAAATTATTTTTGTTAAATTTAGTTACCAAAATAATTTGATTATATAGTACCACCAATTTTAGTATTATAAAACTAAAGGTACCTATAGTTTGTATTTTTATTTTTATTTTTAATTTAATACTTTTTGTTTTTTAAATTTTATGAAAAATAATAAAATTTTATCTCATTTTTTTCACAAAATTTAAAAAATAAAAAATACTAAAAACAAAAACAACAAATAAAAATACAAACTAACTCACTTTAAAATTTAAGGTATTAAAAATCGGTTCAAACTAGTTAGTTAAACCGTAAATTAATAAAAAATACTGTTCGAATAAAAGACAAAACCAATTGAATATATTTATTGTCCCTCTCTTGGGTTAAATGAAGTTTTGTTAAAATAAAAGATTGTATCTGAACAATTGCAATCTACATTATTATTATTACACACAGCAACTAATTTAATATTGTCATTATATCCTAGTAAATATATCTTTACTGTAAAGAAAAAATACTGTTTATTTTTTAATATCATCATTTTTAGTTAGCTAATTATGCTTAGATAGTGACTATCTTGATTATTTATTGATTTGTTACGGATAATAATATCAGTCAAGAAGTATTTGCTAATAATAGTATATTTGTGGATAATAATTTAGTTGTTAATTCTCTTATTTTAGATAATCCTACAAATTCTAATTTTCTTAATTCCAATTTCAACCAGCTGATTACAAATTTTTTATTATTTCAAATAACTTGTTATTTTATATTTAAATATTTTTTATTATTTAATTTTTAAATTGGTACTTTTATACGAATATAAAACTTTAATTAATAATATTTTATGTAATATTTTAAATTTAAAAAATATTTTAAAATTTATATTAAATTATAATTATATTTTAAAATATTTATTTATTATTTTATTATAAAATAATTTTTTAATTAAATTACAATTAAATTCGTTGAACTAATAAATTAATAATTAAAATAGTTAGATGACCGGACTTAAAATGTTGGCAAAGTATTAACTAATAATGATAAAAAAATGTTAATCTCCTAATATTTATCTTTATTTATTTTGATATGATATTCACTTTACCTTAGTTACTTTTGGCGGGAAAGGTTGAGTAAACGCTGAGAAGAAGACGGACGTTTTGATATGAGAGGGCCGTGTCAGCGGAGGACACGCGTCAGTTTGGGAGAAATTGGACAAACTCTCTCATTCGTTGCTCTTTCTTTAGTTCTTTACTTCACTTCTCCATTTCTTTTTTTTTTTCACTTTTTCTTTTTTTTTAATTTTCTTTTTAAACTATTTATTACTATAGATATTGGCTAAAAAATTTGGATATGAAAGTAGAATGAATGTTATATTTTAATGTGATAATTTTTAGTATTTTTTAAAATTATAGAAAGTACTCCGATTTGTGTATAAAAAATTTTAAAAATTTAGAGTACACAAATCGGACCCACCGATCTGATTTGTGTTGAAAAAATTAAAAAATTTTTGAATACACAAATCGGACTGTCCGATTTATATACTCCAAAATTTTTTTAATTTTTTTAACACAAATTGCATAGTTCGAGTACAGAAATAGAACAGTTTGATTTATACTCTATACATTAAATTATCCCACATTTTAAAAAAATATCACAGTAGTTCATAATTTAAAAAAACACAATTATTAATCCAATATTAAAAATAAAAAAGTGATGGATATTATAATTGGAATAAAATCACTTTATAATAATAATGATCAATGATGGTTGAATAATGACTAAGTGGCATTTAAAATAATTTTGTTTTGCATTTAGTTTACTCATTTTATGTTTAACAAATAAAATTAAATTATATTAAATACTAAAATTTTTTTATGTGCTACTTACATTTTCATTGATTATTAAAAAGTATTTTAATCTAATTCGTTAAAGAAATTTACTATTAATAATAAGGTCTAGAATAATTTTTTAAACAAAAATTTGAAAATTTAAACTTTTTTGTAAAGGTAATAATAATAATTGATTATGAAATATTCTCAAGTGTGAGAATCAAATACATCCTTTCAAAAAAAAGAAAAGTATCAAATTCAAATACATAGTTATGTGAAAAAAAATGAGTTACTGCAACAAATAAATTTTTAACGTAATCTCTAAAATTACAAGCATATTTCATTTTTACTTATTAATATTTCAGAAATATTGATTTAACTTCTAAAATTATTTGATAAATTATTTTAACTCTTAATTAATCAACTTACTAGCATAACAATTACCACATGATATTAAACACTGGCGTTAACGGATCATGTGATATATATATATATCTTTGGCCGAAAGCATGGCATGCTACAATGTGAATCAACACATTTCTATATAACTTATTTAATGGCAATTATTATCCCATTAATATAAACTAAAAAACTGTAAAAATATAAATAAGTTTTATAAAAACTAAAATCAATTATATCTCCAATTTGGGGATTAAAATGTATCATCTAATCTAATAGTCTATCTACACTTATATATAATTTTGGACCTTCAATTAATATACATAATTTTTATTCACTAAAATATATTAAATTTATATTTTTATATGTTATAAAATAAAATATATACATCCAAATGTAAAATATATTCATGTTTATGTATGTAAAATTTACCAGTAATATTTCTTTTTATAACTATATAGCCAAAAATCGGCCACTGGAATAACAATTAATTTAGTAATTTAGTGTGCAGATAGATTTTTTTTTCTCTTACCCATTTTTGAATAGTATGGAGGTGTGATTGTAAGACTCTGGAGTATCTGGTTGATCTTCTTTGTTAATAAATTTATGATTTCGTTTGTTATTTGATAAATTAAGAATGTGAGAAGAGGGTGTGTCCTCTCTCTCTGACTCTGATAAAATGGAAAATAGTGTTTCTGTTTTGGTTTCTATGAATTTGGCGCTCCAACAAACAAATCCCTCCAATTCTCCCCTCTGTCCCCGTTACCCCACAATCTCTCTCTCTCTCTCTCTCTCTCTCAAAAGAGTACTTCGCTCCTTCAGTCCTTCATAAGGCCCTCTCTTGCACCAGTCTTTTCAGCCAAACTTCAAAACAAAAGGACTTAGCTTCTTGCCGGTTGTTATTGTTTCTAAAACACTTAACCTTTAATAACAAAACAGTTTTTTACTTAAATTTTTTGTGGAGTTCTTCAGTGAAGGGATATATATTTGTGTATATATATATAGAGAGAGAGAAGGGCCCCAGGTGTGGTTTGTTTGAATGGCATCGAGTAGTTTGCGGAGTGTCTCAAGCCTTCTATGTGCAGAGGACAACATCAGCGTCTTCGACGAAAATGATTACGGCGGTGGTTCGGTGTTGTTGGCGGACACGTGGCATCATCTTAGGCATCAAAACCGTGAGGAGTTACTGTGGCAAGTGCCACAAGCAGTTAGCGAAGAGTATTTGGTGTTAATGGTGGAGAAAGAGTGTGACCACTTGCCTTGTCATGATTATCGTCATAGGCTCACAAATGGGGATTTGGATTTTGGGGCCAGAAATCATGCCATTCATTGGATTCAAAAGGTGTGTTTAAACCACCTGGATTTGTAAGGCCGTTAATTGTGAAATACTCGTTTATGTTAATTCTTTTTATTAGTAAACTTTTGATTAAGATGCTCTTTTTTTCAAATTATAAAGTAAACTAAGATTTGATTGCTCTATTCTCTGTTTTATGATAATTCCATTGGTGAACTTCAGCTGCTTCGATAAAATCTATAGATAATTTTTTAAAGAAAAAAATTTATTTTATTTCTTTTTCTTTTTAAATGTTTAATGCATAAATTCTTCAGCTTTTAACATTTTGCTTCGAGTTAAGGATTTCTGCTCAACCTATATAATCTTTTAAGACAATTACTCTAATGAAAATGTTAAAAATATTTTTTTTTATGATGATTTTTGTTTTAAAAGTGGAGCTTTTTTATTTGGTCACATTTTAAATAAAAGTAACATTTTTATAACATATGAAAATCAAACCCTATAATTTATTATTTAATAATTAAAATAAAGTATCTTCACACGATGACAATGATAAAATTTTTATTGGAATAGTCACCATTTTTTAAAAGATAAAGTATATCTTTTATTATTGACGTTTATAATTTTTTTTAAAAATATTTTTAATATTTTCGATTTGTATAAAAAATATTCTTAAATGTTAATTTCAACTAAAATGATAGAGACAAAATAAAAACGTTTAAGAATAATTTTAAAATAAATTAAAAATATTAAAAATAAAAATAAAATAAAAATATTAAAGATAAAAATAAATAAAATTAAATATTAAAAATATTTTTTAAAAAAATTACAAACTTTAAAAATAAACAATATACTTTACCCTCATTTAAACACTTTTTTTTTCGCTTTTTAAGTCTAACTAATCGTACCTTATTTTTTGGTTTTTAATAGGTTCGAGAGCAATTTGGCTTTGGAGCCCTCTCTGCTTATCTTTCAGTAAATTACTTGGACCGTTTTCTTTCTTCGTATGAACTACCAGTAAGTTAATGAATGAATGAATAAAGACAAAGAATTTTTTAATTTTTACTTTTTAAACTATATTCCCAGGTTCTAATAAGATCTTTAATTTCCAACCTCAGAAGCAAAGGGTTTGGACAATGCAATTGTTGGCTGTGGCTTGCTTATCTCTTGCAACCAAAATAAATGAGACTGATCCTCCTCTTTGCCTTGATTTGCAGGTTATAAGATTTTCTATTTCTATGCTTAATAGTTAATACTACCTCGATTCTTTATTGACGGTGGATTTGGCGTTTTTGGTAAGGGCATAGGTTAAAGTTTATAAATGAATTTTTTTATTAAAAATTTAAAAAATTAAGTTTTTAATATATTTATTTTATATTCATTAAATGAAAATATTTAAAAAAGTTTTATTAATAATAAATTTATTATGTGTCTTTAAAGCACATGTTAACTGAATCCTATTTATAATCTATGTTTCTCCATAAATTTGCATCTTGATATTAATTTATGAATGTAGCAAAAATGTTGGATGCATTAAATGATTTTCATTTCAATAATTAATACTTCTTGGAATTATTTTAGGTGCGACAATATTAATGAGATAATAATTAAAATTATCTTATTTAATTTAATATTTATAATTATATATTTTTTATATTTAATTATTTTTAGCAATAATTACAATGCAAAATATAAAATAAGATAAGTTGTAATTAAGGAATGCAAAAGGTCATCAGAATTTATTGTTTTTTTATACAGTTAGCCATTAATGTTTTAAAATATAGACTAAAGTATGTTGTTGGATTATTAAACTAAAAGAATTAGGTTAATGGCTAAAAGTAATGATAAAAATTAATAAATTCTGAAAATTTTCTAGTATTTTTAATAAAATAATTTTAAATTGTTTTAAATTGATTTTCTATTGGCTCCCAAACATTTTTATTTTAGTTGCAAATTTATCTTGAGATACATTGATTAATTACTGTATTTTTCTAAAAATGTTAACTCGACATATATTATAAGATTTATCTCAATGATTAATTAATACTACCTTAATTTCTTAATAGTGATATATTTGACTTATTTTGCTACATTATAAAATCAGCATATTACATGCAACGCTATAAGAGTACTATTAAAATTACTAATGAAAAAACTCTTTATAGAAAGTAGTTCAAAATTCCAATGTATTTATTTTATATTTATTAAAGTAAAATGTTCAAAAATTTTACTTATGGTAATCTTAATATTTGTCCCTTAAAATATATATTAGCTAAATCCTTAATTTATAAATGTATCAAGAAAGCAAATTTGACTGTCAATAAAGAACAGAGGGAGTATATGTTAGTAAAAATATAATAGGTTTTGCTTGTGGTGAATAATTTTTTTTACCCCTTCAGGTTGGTGAATTAAAATTTGTATTTGAAGCAAAAACAATCCAAAGAATGGAGCTTTTGGTACTTAGCACATTGAGATGGAGAATGCAATCAATTACCCCTTTCTCCTTCATTGACTATTTCCTTTACAAGGTCAATGATGATCAAAATCCAACAAGAGATTCAATTATGAGATCCATCCAACTTATACTGAGTACTGTAAAAGGTACTTGTTCTGCTTTATTTATAGCTATATAGCAACAATAGTAAGTGATTTATGATATGAATGAAAGGGTGGAACTGAATTGAACCAAAGATGGATAGTACATAATTTTTGGAGGGTGGGAAAATTTAATGCAGGGATTGAATGCTTGGCGTTTAGACCATCAGAGATTGCAGCTGCTATAGCAATAGTTGTGGTAAGGGAAACAAAAACAGTGCACACTGAGAAAGCAATTTCTCTTCTGAATCACCTAGTGGAAAAGGTAAATTTGTGGGGTGCACCATTCAAAAACCAAAAAAAAAAAAGTGAATGTTTTAATCATGTTTTTCCCCTTTTTATATTGATCATCTTAATTTGATTACTAATCAACACTATTATTATGGTATAACCATATCTAAATACTTTAAGGGTTTATGTTTTTTTTTTTTTTCTAAAATAACTAACAAATAATATGAAAGAGTATTGAACTGTTAGAAAGCAATTTAGTGGAAATGATAGATATTTTATAACATGTTTGAATTAATTGATGTGTATGATTGATCTTAATTAGTAGGTTTTGTTTTGGCAGGAGAGAGTGTTGAAATGTGTGAAATTAATCCAAGGGTTGTCATCAAAGGATGGTTTTACTAATAAGGACACAAGAAGTGGTTCTGTTTCTGCCCCTTTGATGCCACAAAGTCCAATTGGGGTGCTGGATGGTGTGTGCTTAAGCTACAAAAGTGAGGACACTCATGCTGCTGCTTCATATGCAAACATTAATTCATCTTCACATATTACTAGTCCAGATGCTAATAAAAGGAGGAAGCTAAATAATAATAATAATAATAATAATAATAATAATAATAATAATAATAATTCCCATGCAGCACCAGCATAGGTAATAATAATGTTAGAGGGAACCAACAACTAATAACTATGAAAGGAAAGTGAAATTTGAATTGCTTTAACTCCTCGGCAATTCAGACTTTTCTTTTGTAGTTGCTGGTTGTTTCTTCTTTTCTACCTGTCAAATTAGTATTTTCCTTAGAATACGGGAAAAAGGAGGATGTTATATATGGAAGCAAGGATAGTAGATGAAAGAAGAAAATGTTCGTATAAGATTTTTTTTTTTTTTTTGGCTAGAAATGTTCTGTTTTAAGAACATTTGCTAAGATAATTCTAAAACTTTTAATATGTATATTATGTATATGAATTTTATGGTGATTATGGTAGATTGATATTTGATAGACATGTGAAATTTTTACAATACTTAAAAAATGTAGTTTAAAATTAACATCATATTTTTATTATTTGATAATTTTGTTTTAAACTTTTAATTTGTTCTTGTTTCTAATTTTACTTTTTAAATTAAAAAAAGTTGTCAAATAATAAAACATGTCATCTTAGTTTTAGCTATATTTTTTAAATATTTTCAAAATTTCATAGTTACAATAAGTTCATAACCACTATAATTATAGTCATCATATATAGAATGTACCTGTTATGTTGTATTTGGTGAATAAAACAAAAATACACTTTTGAAGATTAGTAATTTTTAATATTTTTTGCCATAATTTGGTCGGTATAAATACTAAATTGTCATTTTATTAATTCATATGAGTAAATTTTAAAATATGTAAATATAAATTATATTGATTTATGGTACAAATGATATTGATTTATGTGTAAAATTTTAATAAATATATGTGTAAATTATATAGTTTTTATATGCAAAATATATATAAATATAGGTACAAATTATTGTTGGCTGTACTAACAAAAAATAATATTTGTTAGTCATATAACATTGTTCTATAACAAAATGTAAATATATAAGACAAAAATATTTTTATCTTGTTGAAAAAATGCAGTGTGATCTCTCACCGTTAATTTTATAAGTGGGGACAAAATTAAATATGAGAGAGAACAATAAAAAATAAAGATCACAATTGACACCATCTAATTTTTTTCACTGGAGAGGATCTCCTCCCTATTTTATATCTCTATCTTTATATTTATGTTTTATTTCAGCTATCAGGTGATATTTAAAAGTATACGTTAGCAAAACTTAGAATAAAAGTATCTCACCGTAAAAGTTGTCAAAATTTAAGGTGGATCATAAGTGGAAGATGGGAGATTTGGGGAATACAAATGAACATGATCTTAGGAGGAAGTGATTCGACACCTGTTATATAATTTAGATCTCTTAGCAGCTAGAAAATATGAACTATGAAGTTGCGAAAGTGTATTTGTTTTTTGGAGCTTTCTTGTATGGGGAAAGATTCTTGGAACCTTCAAGGAGATGGATGCATTAAAAATTTGGAACAACTGTGGGGATTGTCTTTGAATATTAGGTTTTTGGAATAAACCCCCACTTAGACAGAATACCAAAAAAAAACCCCACTTAGACATATTTTTTTTTTTTTTAATTGAATTCCTGTACCATTTTTTTTTCAATTAGGTCATTTTTGATAGTAATTGATTTAATTGTATAGGGACCAACTAAAAAAAATTGGTGCATGAATTCAAATAAAAAGAAAAAAAAATATAGGGACTCAATTAAAAAAAAATTGGTGCAAAGACTCAATTAAAAAGAAAAAAAAAGTATAAAGACCTAATTAAAAATTTTACAAAACTATAAGAACCAACAGAATAATTAAACTTTTTTTTACTCAACTTTAATATTTATTAGTAAATTAAAAAAATTTGTATTACATCTATATTTTGATATTTAATTCTCAAGCATAAATTGAATAAAAAGTAATTTAAACATTAATTGAGAAAAATGAATAAAAAAATGATTAGTTAACATAAAAGAGAATTATATTTTTCATGATAAAAGAATTAAATTACTTAAAACATGAAAAGGTTGTGCATTACATACATGAATAATGATTTACCTACCTAATCAAACTATATGCATGATAAAGTAATTTAAATATAACATGACCTGTTTTTTATAAATTCCAAATGTAGATCAAGCATATAATACCCATAAAAATAAAATATATTTTAGAAAATTTACATATACTTGTTTATAAGATATGAGACTTACATTAATATATTTTTTAAATATTTTTTGAAAAATATATTTTTATTCATAACAAAAGTTTTAATGACCTATAACTAAATGTCATATTAAAATTATTTTAATATTTTAAAAAAGTTATAATTTTGGTCTTTATAAAACAATTTCTATAATAAATAAAAATAGTCTAACATAAAATTATATATTTTAATAATATAATTAAATATAAATATTAAAAATGATAAATTTATATTCAATATAAAATCAGATATTTTTTGTTGTTTAAAAAAATATATATTCTGTTTGATTTTCTGCACCTAGTAGAGAAATAACAAAGGTTGCAAGAACTGAACCGGTTAATAAATTAGTGAAGTAATTGGTTTAATAATTTAATAGTTTAATTGAAATTCAACCGATTTAATTAAATATAAAATAAAATAACTGATGAGAAATAACATAAATAAAAAATAAATAAAAAGAAACTATTCTAAGCTCTGGTAATTTTCTTCGGCTTCAAAGACTCAATCTCCATTTAGTGAAAAATTCTCTTTAATTGACTTTAGCACAGTTTCAATTTTCATGCATAAACATTACCATTCATTCATGCACAATGAAAACTTTAATGCAATCATAGCATTTCGAAGACATCAGGTATATTACATATGTGGATTAGATTTTTTGCATATACCAAACCAAAGTTCCATCTCTAGCCATGTTTTAGATGTCTATAATAACAAATAAAAATCATAAACAATTAAACAATGACTACTATTTCCAACCCCCTCTTTGGAGTTCCAGAACAGGTTTGCTATAAAAAAATCATCAAATTCATCATCCAGTTCTTCTTTCTTTCCATCATCATTAACCCTATCATTTAAGCCCTCATCATTGTCACTTTAGTTAACAAAATCTCAAAGAGCAAGCCTATGTGGAGCTTAATTAATTTGAAGGTCTTTAATAGGGAAAATGTAAAGCTAAATTATTTTTCAAGAGAAAGATATCAAAATAAACTTTTGGTCAGAAAAATGCTTTGAAGAATTGTAACAATGAATTGCTACCTTACCCACTTACCCTCTTCTAATTACCCATCACCACCAGTTAGCTGAACACCCAACAACTCAAGAAATTGACAAGCCGTCGACCACTCACACGAGGACAGAGACGGCGAGTGAGGAGCAGAGAAGCAGAGACCACCCAGCAAGATTGGCAAAGAGGCAGAGAAGCAGAAATGACGCACGGCGAGGAGCTGAGTAGCGATGATCGACAGTAAGGAGCGAAGAAGCAGTGACGGCACGAAGGGAAGGGGACGATGACGACGGAGAAGGGAAATGTGGGGGTTATGGGGCTGCGGGTACATGGTTCTTTTGCTCTTTCAATTTCAAAGATCAAAGTTTCAGATGGAAGAGGAAAGGGAGGACTGGCCTGTGTTGGGGAGTTTTAGGCTTTTGGCCATTTAGGTTGTACCAAACCGAAAAACATCTAAAAAGGTTAACAGCCAATTTGACCGTTTTTGACCTATTTATAGAAAACATAAAAAGAAATAATCTTTTAAGGTGGTAACAACTGTTTGTTCTAGCGTAAGGTTTTCAATTTATTTACTGGTCTGTCTTTGATGTACTCAATGGAAAAACAAAAAATTCTTAAACTATATAATTCCACAGTAGAATGTATAGATAGAAAATAATATCTACCTATAGATATAATGTGTATGAAATATTTACCTTACATTAATTTAAAAATGCCTATCATCATGTATAGGAATTATAAAAAGACCACACACAATATTTCATGGCATTTTGTCATAGAAATCAGTAAAATAGTTATAATTAATGATATATTGGTCAGATATAGAATTGGATTATCATTTATAATTCTGTCTAGAGATTATTATTTTTTATTTTTTATGAAGGAAGTAACGTTTGAATAAAGACAAAATTTTAATCTTCATAAATATTGAAAATAATGCTAAAATATATATTTAGTAAAAATAAGTATTTTTATCTTATATTTTGTACTCACTTATTCTTATTTTTAAATTGGACAAAAAACTTAAATAAGTCATGATGAGAAATTATTTACACAAACCAATCATTATCAAAAATGCTTCATCAATCAACCAAACCACATTTTAATGTAATTCGAATTAGCTTCATTCGAACCTCATTTCAACATAATTCGAAGCTACTCGTTTCGAATTAAAGCAAACCAAACCAACATACTAATTCGAAGCAACAAGATTCGAATTACAAAAAGGCTTAATTCGAATTAGGTGGCTTCGAATTACTAGTGAGCGCAATTCTCCAAGGAGTTCAAACCTTATTGATTTGAATTAGTCACATTTTGCAACAAGTAGTAATTCGGAAGGGGTTGATTCAAATCACAAGGGATTAGGCTATATAAGGAGTTCGAACCAAGCTTATTCGAATCAGTTTTCCATTCTCATACCCCACCAAATCCCAGAGAAAACGACACTGATTCGGTCCGAAAAAGACTCGAGCAGAATACTCAGCCGATGGGAGACGATCCGGAAAGACTATATCGTTTGGATAGAGTTGCTCATATAGCCGAGGTCATCAACGACGAGGTTAGTAGATAGAAAATTTTGTGCTAGTGGTTTATTTGGGTTAGTGGTTTATGTGAGTTAGTGGTTTTGTAGGCGGTTTATGTTAGTGGTTTATGCTAGTGGTATTGCAAGTGGTTTAGTTTAGAGGTTTTGCATGCAATTTTGTTGGCAGTTTATGTTAGTGGTTGATGTTAGTGGTTTTTATTGGTGGTTTTGTATGCGGTTTTGTTGATAGTTTATGTTCGTGGTTTATGCTAGTGGTATTGCAAGTGGTTTATTTTAGAGGTTTTGCATACGGTTTTGTTGGCGGTTTATGCTAGTGGTTCATGTTAATGGCTTTTGTAAGGTGTTTTGTATGCGGTTTTGTTGATGGTTTAAGTTCGTGGTTAATGTTAGTGGTATTGCAAGTGGTTTATTTTAGAGGTTTTGCATGTGGTTTTGTTGGCGGTTTATGTTAGTGGTTTTTGTAAGTGTTTTTGTATGCGGTTTTGTTGATGGTTTATGTTAGTGGTTTTGCATGCTGTTTTCGTAAGTGAATTTTCATGTGGTTTATGTTAGCGATTTAAGCATGTGGTTTTGATAGTGGTTTATTATGTTGGTTTTGCATGTAGTTTTTGTTAGTGGTTTCCATAAGTGGTTTCTGTTGTTAGTTTTTTTTGTTAGTGGTTTTGTAAGTGGTTCTAATTATGCGGTCCATGTAATGTGCAGCCCCAGCGATGCATCTCGAGCATGCGGCGGCAGCAGGGCATGCGACTCGATGAGCAGTACGTTCCGTACTTACAGATGGCCGAATTATACCATCTTGCGAGACTGAACGATAGATGGTTCCGACTAGATTAGCCCCTTGTCAATGCTGTCGTCGAGCGGTGGCGTCCGGAGACGCACACATTCCACATGCCGTTCGGAGAGTGCACGATCACACTACAGGACGTGGCCTACCAGTTGGAGTTGCTAGTGGACGGACGTTATGTCAGTGGTTTCCTGACAGATTTCCAGGTATACATCCATGGTGGCCGTATGGCTTGGGTGTCGTTCCAAGAATTGCTTGGTGTGTCACCTCCTGCGAACCAAATTCAGAAGTTTGCAGTGAACTGCACCTGGTTCCAGGAGACTTTTGGAGAGTGCCCCGCAGGAGCCGATGAGGAGACAGTGAGGTGCTTTGCTCGTGCCTATATCATGATGTTGTTGGGCATGCAGTTGTTTGCCGACAAGTTCGGCAATCATATTCACATCAGATGGGTGGATACAGCTGGGGGTCGGCGGCACTAGCATGGTTATACAGGTGCATGTGCGGAGTGGCCAACAGGCATGTGGTGAAGTTAGCAGGCCCGTTACAGTTGCTTCAGTCCTGGATCTTCTGGCGCTTTCCTGAATTTAGGCGTGCTGGTTATGATGAGTTCAGCTGGCCCTTGGCCTCGAGGTACCATTCTTGGACTTTTCTATTTCGAGTTAAATTATTGAATTCCATGTCCTTTTATAATGTTATACTATTTTATCACAATTTTTACACGCTATAACACCGATGTGATATGCAGGTGGTCAGGGCACAATCCTTCCGGTAGCGAGAAGGGACCTTGAGTGCAGATGTGGAGGCTCAGGATAGACATGTTATAGAGGCCAGGGATGTGAGTATACTAACCTCGTATGACTAGTCAATTAAAGTTTCCGACTTCGGTTTACGATTTGGCCTTACGATGTTGATATATTTTTTCAGTTTATCTGGATGCCATATAGCTCGCCCGACGTCCTTCAGGTTGTGCATCCGGTGGTGTTGGAGCCTCGTCATACGGCCTTATGGCGGTGTGTGACGGCACTGATATATTTTGCCGTCGTAGAGTGGCATCAGATTGATAGGGTGTTACCCCAGTTCGGCGGAGTACAGCCCTGGCCCCAGCCTGCCCTGAACATCGATTTCTTGATGTCCAAGGATGGGAGAGGAGGTGCTCGTTGGTTCCCGTACGCTTTGCAGTTCTGGCATATTCACTGGGAGAACCGTGTGGACCATGTTCTCCGGTTCGATGTTGTCGCAGACCCAAGACCCTCACATGACTTCTTGGACTGGTGGAGTCAGCATGGAAAGAGGTTCTTGTCACTAGAGATGTACCTGGGGGATTCGAGACTCGTTTTTATTCCTGTTGAGGCGACGCAGAGGGGTGCCGGGCGAGTTCCTGACATGGACCGTGTTGACGACGTTCCGGATAGGCGTCGGGTTTAGAGGAGAGCTTGTGTGGGTACACGACGGAGTCAGCGTGAGTGGAGGTAGCTGGACCAGGCTTTGGAGGAGGGTGATACGGCGGGTAGGGGTAGAGTTGGACGACAAGGGCGTGGCGGCAGACGGAGAGCGCGTGCTGCGGGGCATAATCATGGTGATGATGGTGATGGAGGCCATGCTGGAGTAGGGGGTGTTAGTCCTCATCACGCCGGGCATGGTGGAGAGTTGTTCGGATCCAGGATGGGAGATGGTTCCGGCCAAGGTGATGGTGGACTTGGTTCAGGGCCGCTAGGCGATTAGTTCGTTGGTGTCCCCAGTGACGACCAGACACTTCAGGAGAGTACGCCATGGGTTAGTCCGAGGACGATGTTTTCAGACTTTTTGGCCGGTGATGGCCTTGATGCAGAGTATGGCGGGTCACACTTCCTAGACGAGATTGCTACCATCATGCAGGAGGATGATGCGGCACGTCGGCCACTTCAGACGACGGGGACACAGCCCCCTTTAGATGTTGATCTGAACGAGCCTCCTTCCGTGGCTGCACCTAAGTATTTTGCATTGGGTGGTACCCCTCCTTCTGCCTATATTGCTGGGTCACATTCAGTTGCCGGACCGTCTAGGGGGGCCGTCCACACAGAGTCATTTCCTTCTGGGTCCTCCTCACGGCCGTTAGAAGTCCAGCCTAGGCCACCTGCACAGCCAGCCCCGGATGACGATGAGGATGAGATCGAGGACGAGGAGCCGCTTATCCGGAGACCTCAGAGGACATGGGTTCCCCGTCGTTGCTTCATCGGTTCGCACCTATTTAGATGACTTGTGTCTGATGTATGCCTTTATTTCTGTACAATCTGAGTTGTATGTTGGTTATTTATGTTTGCAATCCGTATTGCCTTATCGTGTATCCGTTACTTTGAAAATGGGTGTACATTGGTTTTTTAAGTTATTTGGATATTTTGTTTATCATGTATCGTTTAATTTGGAAAATGCGTTATTGCCTTATGAATTTATCACAGACGTCATATGACACTTGGAAAACGGAACACATTCACTCATTAATAACCAATGCAAAGTACATCACATTAACGTTAACAATTTTTTTTTTCAGTTAACAACTCCATCTATAAAACCCTAAAACAGTGAACTCTAAAAGTAAAAGTGAAATCAACATAGTAATAAAGTGCCTCAGTACACCTAATCATGCGGTTCTGTATGGCTTAGTCCTCCGAGCTGTGGACAACCCCGACGTGTGTGGCCGGGCTGTAGAGCCCACATCTCTTCGGCCTATTCGGATCTGCCCGTCCATAGTGGTCCGTATCCTAGTGGACCTGGGACATCCCTCGCTCGCATGCCTCTTGTTCGGGTCTGGGATCACTGTCGGCCCATCGTATGGTAGCCGAAAACCCTCGAAGATGGGGGGTGTGAACCCCATTCAATACACACTAAACATGGAACTAAGACGATACACCTAGTGTACATACGGCTGCCAAGTAAGCCGTGAATAGGCACAGCAGGCCAGGGCGTGAGGACACGGGAAATGAAGTGCCTGAAAGTATCTGCAATCACATGTTTGGCTTGCAAGTGAGACCCTGTAGCTACCCAGTGAGAACATACCAATAGGAGTCGTCTCCGCAACGGTGAACTCCGAGTTATCTCTGTCGTACAAAGTCACTGTGAAGCACCTTGCCGTCTTCAGATTGGCTTCAATACACTACAAGAATTTGACAAATTAGCGACGAATTTTTGCGAGAAATATTTTTTGTCACGAATCTGTCACTAACTTGCGAGGAATTAGTGACGCACTAATGACAAAATTAATGAGCGGTCACCAAATATTCGAACTTGAGAGAAGAGAACGGTTAGCGAGAGATTTACGAGTAAGTTTGTTTCTCACAAATTGACTTTTGTAGCTAAAAAAAGAGTGAGGAAAATTTCCTCGCTAATTTGTGACAAATTAATTAGCGAGTGATAATATTCTAGCAAATTAGTCACAAATTATTTAGCGAGGGATATTATTGTCACTATTTCGTCGCAATTATTTAATATACAATTAGCGAGGAACAATGTTACTAGCGAATTCGTCACAAAGACTTGAAATGCATTTTGCGATGGACAATTTCCTAGCTAATTTGTCACAAAGTTTTTATTTTTAGCGAGCAACTAATTTCTCGCTAATTTGTCACATAATATTGTCAAATTCAAAATTAGGATAGCGACAAAAAATAGTCGTCGCTAACTCGTCGCAATGTATAAATCATTCAGCTAGGAAAGTATTCCTTGCTAATTAGTCGCTAAAGTGAAAATACGGATATTGAGCACCTAGGACCTAAGTAGTGAGAAATTTGTGACCGTTTAACAACTGACACACTTTGTTCGCTGATTGGCGGGTGAAATATATTTGTCGCTAAGTTGTCGCAAGTTTAGTTTAGCGAGCGACTTGGCAACTGCAATTTTATCGCAAAACAAAAGCTATATCCTACCTATTTTGTAGCTAATTACTCGCTAATCTCGTTGGAAATCCGTCACAGAGTTATAACAAATCCAAAACTAACCGAGAAAATGTAGAAGTAAGTGGTCGCAATTGAGTCACTAATCAAAAGCTTATTTGGTGACGGATTAGCGACTGCTTAACAACTGATAGACTTTCTTCACTTATTTCATGTTGCTACTAATTTGTGAGAAAACATGTGAGTCCTTATTTAGTCCTTATTTCATGATGCAGTAACAATCCGAGTTTTTGGAAAATTTAATTTAATATATTTGTTAAAAAATTTATTCTAAGAAAATTATTTTACTAAAAGTAATTAAATAAAGCTTTATGATACATTGAATTTTAAAAGTAATTAGGAGTCATAAGTAATTTTGATAATAATTGAAAGGGATAAGTATTGTTTTGGTCCCTAAAGTTTAGGGTCGGAATAGAAATCGTTCCTCATGTAATTTTTTATTTAGAATCGTCCTAAACGTTTTATTTTGTATTAAAATCGTCCTTTTATCTCTTTATGGACAAAAATACCCTCCACCACCACAAGCACCTTTACCACCACCATTAGCATCTTTACCACCACCAACTACACCAAATCAGATTCAAGAACATCAAATCAAATTAAACAACATCAAATTCAATAACAAAATCAACATACACCAATAATAAAATCAGAAAATAACAAATCAAAATTAGAATTAAAAGCAAAGACAGAAGCAGAAGAAGACACAGAAGCATAAGAAGCTCAAGCTGAAGTAGAAAAGAAAGGGGGAAGAAGGGGTAACGGCGAGCCAGTGACCAAGGGGTGAGTAGTCACCCTCATCACACGCGTCGCCGTTGCCATCGTGTCGCACCCAGGGAAGAGGGAGAGAGGGACGTGAGCCAGTGACCAAAGGGGAGGAGTCGCGGCTGTTACACGCGTCGTCGTCGAGGTGAGGAATGCGTCGCGCCCAACCGCCGCTCAACCTCGTCCCGCCACGAGGTGGAGGTCGTCGCGTCACCACCGAAGAGAGAGAGAGAGACAGAGAGAGGGAGCTGAGCCCGCAAAGATGGAGAAGACGTGACTGTGATGGTGAGTAGTCACGATGTTGCCGCCTATTCTGTCTCCACTCCCGTCTTCCCCTTTCCCTTCCCCCTCTTCCTTTCCCCTTTCCCCTTTCCTCTTTCCCTTCCTCCCCCCCATCGCATACTCTTTTCCTTTCTTCCCCTCCCCCAATGCGTTATTTTCTTTTATTTTTTAAAAAATTTTATAATTTTTTATTAAGGTATGGGTAATTTAGTAATAAAATTAAAAATTTTATTAAAAAGGACAATTTTAATATGAAATAAAACATTTAGGACGATTCTAAATAAAAAATTACGTAAGAGACGATTTCGATTCCGACACTAAACTTTAGGGACCAAAATAATACTTATCCCTAATTGAAATTCAAAATAATTAAGATTTTTTTATATTATCTTTAGTATAATTAGATATTTGGTATAATTGAAATTGACTATTTTATATAATTCGAAATCAAGTTTTGGTAATGAAAAAATAATAAAGTTAAATGATTTAAATTAGATAATTGATATTTCAGATTTAAACTGTACTTTATAAAGTATAATTAATCTGTTCATTTTATAATTTAAATTAAAAATAATTATTTCAACTCAACAATATATTAATAAATAGTGTTCCTAAAATATTTTTGATAGAGCATATTTAATTTTAAAATTATTATTCTATCCTTTAATTTTACCTAAATATCTATTATATCCAAATTCTTTTATAAAATCTCTAATTTTTAATTCTAATTGAAAATCAAAAATCCTAATTTCGCTCAAACCTTAACCCTAGTACCTCTTTTCCTCACCGCTGCACACACACTTGAAAAATAAGAAAGAAAAAGGGGGAAAACAGAATCAGTGAAGAAGGGAAAAAAAGAAATGGAAAAGAAAGAAGAGAGGGGTTCCGGGAAGAAGGAAGAAGATATGGAGAAGAGGGAAGGGAGAGAAATGGAGACTGTGCGGTCGGCATCACTACCACCTCGCTGCCGCTGTGCCGTCACGGAGGGAGTGAGAGAGCAACGCACAAGCCTGTGAGAGAGGAAGATGTAGTCGCTGCTGCGCCTTGCTGCTGTCAGTTTTGCCATTGCCGTTCTGCCTTCATCAAGCCCGTTTTGCCGTTGTCGTTGCGCCATGCCGCCGTACTACAAGCTGTTGCCGTCGCTGTTCACAGAGGGAGAGAAAGCAAGTGCGCCAGAGGAAGCGAGAGACCGAAGCTGCGAGAGAGGAGAAGTGACGAAAGAAGCTGTCGCGGGAACTGCCGCCAGAGGGAGTCCCGTCGCCGTTGTGTTGTGCGAAGTCACCGCCACTGTCGCGCATTCTGTCGCCACTGCTAGAGGCTGCGCTGTCGTGCCTCTGGTCATGAGTGAAGTCTGTCGTCGAGCTATACCTTCCCAGAGTTGCTACCGTTCCATTACCCTGTTTTATTAAATTTTTGGTGGAGCCACTACCGCCACTGGAGCTGCCCGAAAACCCTGTTGTTACTGCTTTGTTATTTCATTGTAAGCTATCTCTGTTTCCAATTCCATTGAATTTGTTTCCATTTTTGATTCCATTGAATTTGAACTCCCTATTTTGCTGCAACCATGGTCACTGTTGTTGGGACTACCGATGCCACTGTTACTGGAGTATTGTCGGCATTAATGTCGTTGTTGTCCTAGTTAATTTGGAGGTTTTAGCTTTTGAATGTGTTTTATTTCTGAATGTGTATTGGCTTTTGAAATGGCCTGATCTAATTTAAGGAAGCCATTGTCTATTTTTAATTTAGTTTAATTATTTTCCTTGATCAATGCAGGGATGAAGAACTAACTTCAAAAATGGTGGCTTGGTGCCGTTGATTGTGCTAATTTCAGGTCAGGATCCAAATAACTCAAGGTAATCATCATTCCTCCTTCTTGTTGTTGTTGCTCTCTATGTGTTTGTGAAAATTTATGTGTTATTGCACCAGTATTGCTGTAAAAGGAAACACTGTAAAAGGAGTAACTGCTGCTCATTTTTTAAGTCAAGTTGCTGTAAATTGAAGAGCATCTTCTAGGTATAATTCTGCTTCTGGTGATTTTTTTTCTCCAGTTCTAATGAGCATCACACTGGTAAACTTCTTCATTGTTTTATAACTGTCCAGACATTATTGTTCATTATGTGTTGATGCTATTGTAGTTAAGTTTGTAATGTTTTGAAATTGTAGAAGAAATTGTTAAAACTAATCAACCAACTCAGACCAAAAGTAAAAAGAAGGAGGTATTATGTTCTTCATTGTTCTCTATTAGTCTAAATTTGTATTTTAATTAACATTTTGGTAAGAAAGCAATCATGCTACAACTATGGAATAAATATCTGATTTTAGTCTTTTAATTTCAAAAAAGAATAATTGGCTTTTTGCACTATATATTCATACTTAAATAAATACTGCCTTGTTGCCAATTTCTTTTACTATTTTTATTCATCATGATTGGGACTTTGTGTTGCTTTCACTAGATTTGGATAAATTTCTTTTACTAAATAGTTGCTTACATCTATTTTTTTGGTTTCAATATCTTTTTAAGTCTTCTTGTAATTCATCTTATTTTATAAGATTAGCATATATGCTGAGAGATATTGAACTCATATTAGTGTTCATCGAACTGGGCCACGAAAAAAGATATATTATAAATCAAAAGAAGTAAAGGCTGCAATTGTTACCTGTGGAGGCCTCTGTCCTGGTCTTAATGATGTCATTAGATAGGTTAGCTTGTGATCAATTTAGTTACTGTACTACTGTAGCTTAATTCCAGAGTTTATGCATTTTCTATATTCTTGTGCCACAAAGATTCTCTGAATATGTTTGATGTTTTAATACTATTGTTTTGCAATTAACCTCTGGATTTTTTTTACCCAAACAGCAAATATAGCCAGTCACTTCATACTTTGTGGTCAGCTCCATTCCGCATTACCATTGCCATGGTTCTTCTGTATCAACAACTAGGTGTTGCTTCCTGGTACACGAAATTGTGATACACAATGGCGCCAACAACTTGGTACGCACAATTTTAATCTCAACTCTTTTTCACAACTTCGCACAACTAACCAGCAAGTGCACTGGGTCGTCCAACTAATAAACCTTACGTGAGTAAGGTTCGATCCCACGGAGATTGTCGGCTTGAAGCAAGCTATGGTCACCTTGTAAATCTCAGTCAGGCAGATCCAAATGGTTATGGAGTTTTAATAATTAAAAAGATAAATAAAACATATAGTAAAGATAGAGGTACTTATGTAATTCATTGGTGAGAATTTCAGATAAGTGCATAGAGATGCTTTGTTCCTGTTGAATCTCTGCTTTCCTACTGCCTTCATCCAATCCTTCATACTATTTTCTATGGCAAGCTGTATGTTGGGCATCATCGTTGTCAATGGCTACTTCCTATCCTCTCAGTGAAAATGGTCCAAATGCGCTGTCACTGCATGGCTAATCATCTGTCGGTTCTCGATCATGTTGGAATAGAATTCAGTGATCCTTTTACGTCTGTCACTACGCCCAACACTCGCGAGTTTGAAGCTCGTCACAATCATCCCTTCCCAGATCCTACTCGAAATACCACAGATAAGGTTTAGACTTTCCGGATCTCAGGAATGGCTGCCAATAATTCTAGCTTATACCACTGATAAACGAAATTTAGCATGCCGATTTAGAATTCAATAATGGATATGATCGTGAGTATAGTCTAATCGACATTCAAAACTTCGCATCAAACAATCCTACAATCTATAACTGAGAGTACTAGTCTCCCGAGTCGTCCTCCCTTGGAATTGCTAGAGAATGCATATTATTGATTAGGAAGCTTTGTTATGGTTCTTTTAGATGTTTAGCGAGAATAGATGGTAAACTATCAATATTAGAAGACTTGGCCTAGAGTTGGCATTAGAAATTCTATCATTATAGTTTCCTTAATGATGATAACAATTAGGCTTTGCTTCATTTAGTTAACCCCTAGGTATAGAGGAAAGTCAAATGAGATTAACTAACTTGAGTCACAAGTCCTAGTTTTACCCTAGGAAAATCTAGCTTTAGTGCACTCCAAGTCAATTAGCAATTCCTAATTCCCAATCAACAATTGGCATAAACTATTCAACGTTCTCTAATGGTCCAAACCCCTATGCCAAGTAAGAAACTTTTACTCCATAACTAGTATTGACATTTTATCAAACACTTGATGAGCAAGAATGAAAGACATCGTAAGAATGAGAAGAAATTAGAATTAAAAGCACTTCAACGCAAGAAATTAACAACAATTAACAAAGAACAACAATAGAAATGAACTTCTCAAGAAATTGATAGAATCCAAAACCACAAAGTTGAATCTAGGATTTATGAGAATTGATCAATTACAAGCACTAATTGAGATTAGAGAAGAAGATCTATAATAGGAACAAAGTAAATTGAGAATTGCAATTTGATCTCACCAAAGAGTGATTGAGAATTCAGAAATTGAAGAAGATGAACCCTAATGAGAGCTTGAGATCTCTCTCTATACCCAAGAGTGTAACTACCACAAGGAGAAAAATCTAGAAACATGTAAAAATGAGCTAAAAGTCCCTTAACCCTTTAACCCCTGGTCTTTTAAGCTTTTCCCGCCAAGGCACTTCCCCAAAATGGGATCTCCAACTGTCTCCACGCCCAGGTCACGTGACCCCTTAAAAAATCATATTCGAGCATCGGCGCGCTCACGCAAAGTACGCGCGCGCGCCACTGGGCCATCTCACAATTCGAGCGGACGCGTGACGTACGCGTGCGCGTCCATGGTGGTCATGGCTCAGCCGCTACACGTGCTGGCTCGTGGCTTGGCTTCTGACTTTGGCTTCTGGCTGCACAATCCACGCGGGCGCGCCAAGTACGCGCACGTGCCCTTGCTGAAGTTCTCAAGCCTCAATTTCTCATGCTCCCCTCTTTTGCACCCACTTTCTTTTTCTCCTCCGGGTCATCCATGCCCTATATCCTGAAACCACTTAACACACAGATCACGGCATCGAATGGCACCAATAGGAGAATAGAAATGTATCTAGTTTAGTGCAAAATAGGCATGCTTTCATCCGTAAGGCAAAAACTAGGTGAGAAACACAAACCGTGTATTATCATATGAAAAGCGTATGGAATTGTCAATAAAACCCCTGAAATCGATACAAGATAAACCCTAAAATTGGGGTTTATCAACCTCCCCACACTTAGATTCTAGCATGTCCTCATGCTTAGAGAAATGTAAAAGACCAAAGGATCATGAAGGTATAAGACTCATGAGGTGCAACCTACCTACATGAATGCAACTATGACTAGTGCTACTATCTACTTGGTTAGGAACAAATCAACCTTCCTAAGATACGTTCAAGCATATAGGGTAAGCTAGTAGGCAATACATGGGACTTACCAATTTTTAGTCATCAAGTGCAATTTACGCAACTTTGCATGAAGAACGCTCGTGAAAGTATAGTCTCTAAACCAACAATAATCCTCTCATACAAAAATTTGTTTGTCACAAGTAACAAACCCCTAATTTTATAAACCGAAGTATTCAAACCTCGGGTCGTTCTCCCTAGGAATTACAATAAAGTGTCTTGTTATTGGTTGTGAGTTATTTTGGGGTTTTGATAAGAGGCATGAAAGATAAATGGCAAGAAAGTAAACTAACAACTATAAAAGGCTCTTGGTAAGGTGTGAGAACTAGAAGTCCTATCCTAGTTATCCTTCTCAATTGTGATGAGAATTGTTCATTGCTACCACTTAGTTAACCCTTACTAAATAAAGGAAAGTCAAGTGGATGAATTGACTTGAGCCACAAGTTCTAGCCAACTCCCAAGGAAAGACTAGCTTTAGTGCACTCCAAACCAATTAGCAATCTCTCCAATTACCAATCAACAAAGGAATTAAATATCTCAAGTGTCACTAATTACTCTACCTAGGCCAAGAGGAACAAAATCTACACTAAAACTAAAAGAGACATTTCAACAAACACATAAAGTGCAATAGAAGTAAACATTATTAAATGCAAGAATTAAAGGAATCTACAACTACAAAAACAAGAGATCAACAATAGAAAAGCAAAGAAGACACATTTATTATGAATTACCTCTTATTGAATTGGAAGAATGTAGAAGGAACAATAGTAGATCTACAACAAAATGCAAGAACAACATAAAGGAAATTACAACAAAAGAATAGAAGAAGGTGAATCTAACAACAAGGAATTGAGAAGTAGAAGTAGAAGAATGAATGAATGAAAACCTAGATCTAAGAACTAAGCCTAATCCTAATCCTAATCCTAGAGAGAAGAGAGAGCTTCTCTCTCTAGAAACTACTTCTAAACTAATCTTAATGAGTGTGAATGAACTATTGTCCCTTTGCTCTTCAATCCTTGGCTTTAAATAGCAGTTTAGGCGCCAAAGATGGTTGGAATTGGGCCCCACAACCCTTGAGAATTCGTTGGTCACATTTTCATTAAAAAAATCATAAACCAGCACCGACGCGTACGCGTCCATGGGGTAATTCGCAAGGTGCGCGCAAGCGCCAGGTGTGCGCGCGCGTCCATGGGCGAGTTCAACTTCTTTGACTTTTCATGATTTCTCCACTTTGCATGCTTTCCCTCTTCACTCCTTTGATCCATGCCTAGCCTTTTCAATCTGAAATCACTAACAAACATTGATCGGGGTAAAACTTGTCTCTCAATAGAGTGAGGTCGAATCCCACAGGGATTGATTGATCAACCAACTTTAATTAGAGGAATGATCTAGTTGAGCGAATCCATGAATAGAGTTGATAATTGCAGAAATTAAAATGGCAGGAAAGTAAATGACTGAAAGTAAATAGCAGAATTGTAAATGGGAATGGAGAAATCGCTCATAAGAGTAAATTGCAGAAAATAAAGAGAATGGGTAAGATCAGAAATGGGGAGTTCATTGGGCTTAGGAGATGTTGCATTCTCCGGATCAATTTCATTTTCATCTCTTCCTCAATCAATGCACTCATTGATCTCCTTGGCAATCTTAAGTGATTGAATCACAATTTCTTGAAATTCAATATCTCAAATCTTGATCAATAGCCAATTCCTTGGTCAATTGCTCATGAGAAGAGATGAAGTGTAGTCACTGGTTATACCACATGCACCTCCTAAATCAAATGCTTAGAGGGTTATAGCCACATACCCATCTACACTCAATTTGGTCCAGCATGAGAAAGTATTTCTAGCTAATCTCTTCATTCCTCTTTCAAGGATCCAAAGAGATCCATGTTTGAATAGCTTCTTTTCCAAGATCACTATCCAATTGGATGAAGATCGAAAGCTTTCAAGTAAAATCAAAAAAGGAAAGATAGAAGAAGAATAAGAAGATTAGTATTGATCCATCAAATTACAACAGAGCTCCCTAACCCAATGAAAGGGGTTTAGTTGTTCATAGCTCTAGAAATCAAAATCAAAGATGGAGAATACATCATAAAGCTAGAAGTGCAAAGAAAGTAAATACAAAGAGTGATTCTCTTTCCTAGCTCTTCCCAAAAGCTCATCTCTCTTTCAAAACTACTCCTATATATACTACTCTTCTCAACTTCTAGTTAGCTCTTCAAGTCTTGGGCCTCTGGATCTTTGAGCTTGAAGCAGTTCCTTTCTTCAGTTGGGCTTGGCTTACTTGCAGAGAGATAGTGTGAAGTGGGCATAGACTTTAGCTCAAGACGTTAGGGGTATTTAACATTTAGTGAAAATACAAGTTCGAGGACGTTAGTGACACTTAACATTGTCACTAACGTTGCCATGCACCCCTTTGCCTCACGTTAAAGCCCACGTTAACTGGGTTAACGTGGCTTTTAACGTTGCCTTGTTAGCCTTCGAGAAAGTTAGTGACACTCAACATTGTCACTAACGTTCAAGTGTGCCCCTTCTTGCTTCACGTTAAAGCTCACGTTAACTAGGTTAACGTGGCTTCTAACGTGGCTTTTGCCAACCTTCGAGAACGTTAGTGACACTCAACATTGTCACTAATGTTCAAGTGTGCCCCTAGGTCTCACGTTAGAGTCCACGTTAACTAGGTTAACGTGGCTTCTAACGTGGCCATTTCTAGCCATCCCAACGTTAGTGACAATGTTGAGTGTCACTAACGTTGGCTCATTCTTCATTCCTCATCGTTAGCTTCCACGTTAACTAGGTTAACGTGGAAGTTAACATGGCTCTTGGGGGTTGTGTGGTTGCTCCAACGTTAGTGACAATGTTGAGTGTCACTAACGTTGTCGACAACTCTCCATCTCTTACGTTAGCTCCCACGTTAACCAAGTTAACGTGGGAGTTAACGTGGCTCTTTTCACCTTAGGCCAACGTTAGTGACAATGTTGAGTGTCACTAACATTGGCTTCTCTTCCCCCTTTAACGTTAGAGGCCACGTTAACTAGGGTGGCCATTTGTGAGCAATTGCCAATGTTGGTGACAATGTTGAGTGTCACTAACGTTGGCTCAACTTCTCTTCTCCACGTTAGAGTTCATGTTAACTTAGTTAACGTGACTCTTTAACGTGGGCATTGATGGCTTTTGAGAGCATTTTTGGCAATCACTTTTCTCCTTAACTTTGCAAGTTACCTCCCATTCCTTACTTCCTTTGGTCCTGAAATCAAGCAATAGGGTGCATCAAAGTTCTAGTCCAAGTCATGGGTAATGCAATATACAATTTTGTCATTAAAATCGTGCAAAATCCTCATGAAATAATGTAAAATGCACAATGTATTCTTGAATCAAGGTCTAAGTGAATATCTACCCAAAACTAACTTATTTCCTAAGAAAATGCATGAAATTACCTAAAAACAGTAAAGAAAAGGTCAGTGAAACTGGCCAAAATGCCCTGGCATCAAACATATCAAGGCATCTAGTGGAATCAAGGAGAATTAGATTTAGCTATTTTAAGTCCTAAAAAGCATGTTTTCTCATCTAAGCACAAATAAGGAGACAATCACAAAACTATGCTAATTCAGTGGATAAATGTGGGTAAAAGGTGATAAAATCCCTTAAATTAAGCACAAGATAAACCCTACAAATGGGGTTTATCAACCTCCCCACACTTAAACCAATCATGTCCTCATGCTTAAACCAAGAATGAAGTAAAGGGTATGGCATTTATTCAATGGAGCTAACTAAATGCAATCTACCTATATGCAACTATCTAAATGAATGCAATTGCTTGGTCAAAATAAATCAATTCCCAAGAAGCATATATGCACAAGGGCTAAGGACTAGCAAGTCTAATCCACAATTGAATTGAGTTATTAAATATTTTTACAAACTTGCATGAGAAGTGGTAATCGTAGGTGGAAACATGTAATTGAGCCTCAAACCCTCACCGGTAGTGTTTGCACTCTATTCGCTCGAGTGTTTAGGGTTGATTCACTCAATTCTCTCCTAATCATGTTTTCCAAGATTTGTTCTTCTTCTAACAATCAACATATATTTCATGCATGCATACAAGTATCATGAGGTCTTTTCTTTGGTTGTAATGGGGCTAGGGTCAAGGTATGATGCATATATGGTTAAGTGAGCTTGAAATTTGAATCTTTGATAAGCTTAAACTTCCCACCTAACCTATGACATCCTATACAATTAAGTTCTAACCTAACTATCCATTTTTCACTTTTTCACATACTCATGTATCCCTTTTCATTTCACAATACTCATGCATTGATTTTATTGAGCTACACTTTGCTTTGGGGCATTTTGTCCCCTTTTTATTTCTTTCTTTTTCTTCTTTTTTCTTTCTTTTTCTATTTTTTTCTTTTTCTTTTCTTTTTTTCTTTTATTTTTCTCATTTTTTTCTTTCTATATACAAGAACCTCAATGCATAAGGTCTATACATTTGATCAATACATAAGCATGTACCCAATTCCCAATATTTTCAATAAAAATACAAAACTACCCTTTTGTTCACCCAATGTCCCAAGATTCCCACACTTGAATGTTAGACACACTAGCCTAAGCTAATCAAAGATCCAAATTAAGGACATTTATTGTTTTCCGCTTTAGGCTTGTAATGTGCTAAAATTAAGAACAAGTGGGTTAAGCGTAGGCTCAAATTGGCTAACAAAGGAATATAAAAGGTTGGCTATTTGGATAAGTAAGCTAATGAAGTGATGGCCTCAATCATATAAATGCATGAGTACACAAAATAATGGACATAAAGAATCAAACAATTCAAAGATTATAATTATAGAAAGAGAATAATGCACACAAGAAGGGAAAATAAGTGGTTATAAGATGTAACCACACCATTAGGCTCAAAACTCACTTGCTTGTGTTCTTAGCTCAAAAACATGATCCACAAGATATATAATTCAAGCAAGTTTAATGAAAAGTTTTCACTCAAATCAATTGAGGTGCCCTATAGATAGAAATCCTTGAAAAATTTCATTATTTTGACTAAGCTTATTTTGTATATATATGCAAAACTAAGAAAATGCAAGTAAAAATCCTAAAATCCTAGAATGAAATACAAAAGTGTTAGAATTAGAAACTTGTCACCTAAAATCACCGACCGGTCGGACGACCTCCCCACACTTAAAAGTTTGCACCGTCCTCGGTGCACTCAAAAATGAGCAAGGGGGTACGGCGACTCTCCGGATTGCTACGTGTTCTTAGTCTTGCTTTCGTTATTGCTTGTGGTGCATTCGTCATGAAAGACAAAAATATAACATCATAAGATGAGACAATACAAAAGCAAGGAAGCATACATTGTTGGAGTGAGGTAAATCACTAGAATTGAATGAGTGAATTAGTGTGACATTAATGACAAATAGGTGTGTGAATTCTAAATTGTGCGGTTTAGAACACACATTAGCATAAAAAGCTATGTCACAAAAGAAGCATGCACTTTACTCATTCTAGTATGCTTGAGATGCTTTAAGTAAGCTTGTAAGGTAAAACAAGCATTAGAGAAGCATGGAAGCATTCAAGCTAAAACATATGGATGCATATGATCATGAAATACAATGCATTAAGGTAAATGCACATCATCATCCATCAAGAAATTGCCTAATCACAGAATAAGGCTCAAATCACATGGTGGCCAAATCATGTGATTCAAGAAGAGTTACAAGCTCGAAGGCAATTCTCATCACTTGGTATTGTTCAAAAGGTAAGCATGAAAAACTCAAAACCAAGTAGCAAAATATAACCTCAACGATAGAATCCAACAAAGAATATTTAAAACAATTATGCTAAGATAGCATTCAATTAGTAATAAACAGCAATATATGGTAAGCAAAATCCATAATCCAACACTTATAATGGAAAGAGAGAAAAATGAAATGAAAACTAAACTAAAACTAACTAATTAACTACCCTACTAAAGAAAATGTAGTGAGAGAAGGACATCTGCGCGTACGCACGCATGGCGCGCGCGCGCGGGTGGTGGAACAGAGAGGGAAGCGCGGACGCGCATAGTGCGCTAACGCGTAGATGGGGGTATGGGCATAGGCGCGGACACGTACTGTGCGCGTCCGCGTGGGTGGCTAGCCAGGCCAGCGGCTCAATGTTGGCCCAGAGTTTGCACAACTCTCTGGTAAAAGTACCAGGGGTGCAGGTGGCCTAATCGACGCGCGCGCGGCATGTGCGCTTGCGCGTGCATAGCGAATTCAGCATGATGGGCGCGTACGCGCGGATGATGTTGGGCCTGGGGCTCAACGTTCGCATAGTGAAGGCCTAACTCTTGGGTTTGTTGACTAGGAGTGGAACTTCTGCATCTATGCGCGCGCGCCATGTACGCGTGCGCGTAAGTGGTAAAAAAATGCTTGAAGTGCGCGTACACACGCAGTGCGCGGACGCGTGGATGGTGCTCTAATTTTCAAAAAAGTTTTGCTATGTTTTTGCACCAATCCAAGCATTCCAAACCTCCAAACAGCTACCATAACACGCTAAAACCTTATTTAACATGATAAACTACCAAATATACTCACTAACTAAACAAAATATGAAATCAACTAAATTCTACACTATTTACAAAAGAGAAAATGAAAAGATGCTACCATGGTGGGGTGTCTTCCACCTAGCACTTTTATTTATTGTCCTTAAGTTGGACTTATGCGGAGCTCCTCTCAAGGTGGCTTGTGCTTGAATTCATCTTGGAACTCCCACCAATGCTTGGTTCTCCATTGTGCCCCAAGATTCTTCATGGATTGAGCCAAATCTTGATGGGGTTCGTCACAAGCTTGGGGCTCCCAAAATTGGTTCTCTTCTTGTAATCCGGGGTCCCACACTTTGTTTTCACACCCATCTTGAAGTTGATCATCATTATTAGTCCATCCGGGTGGTGAACAAGATGAATTCTCTATGAAGTGCCCAACAATCCTCCTAGACCTATCTATTTGAGCACTATTCCCACCTTTGTATTCAACTCTTGAAGTATCAACCAAAATGAGCCTTGATTTGCAACGCCAACCACGAAACATCTTTCGCTTACGCTTCATCCCACAAAGCATCCTAAGTTGACCATCTGTTTCAAGCAAGCCATACTCAAGTGGGACAATAAAGCTAATAGAAATGAATTTTACCCACTCAAGTGAAGGAGTAGATGACAACCTAGGCAAAGATGCTTCTAACGATCTTGACAAAGCGTATTCCACTCCAATCCTTCTATTTCTAAGGACTTCCACCTCTTCACAAGATCTCTTAATCTCAATCCTTTGTTCAACAATTTTATCTAAACCTTTTCCTTTACTCAAATCATAATAGGGAGGGTGAGAAAAATTTACCTCCTCAACGCTTTCAAATCCAACCGGAGAATCATGCTCAAAGGATTCTTCACCACTAAGACTTGATGCTTGATCTTCATCACCAAGGGAACTCAATTCTTTCTCTATCCCATCCAAGCCTTCATATGGAATATGCCTTCAACTCTATGTTCCCATGGAGGCTCCACATCTCCCAAGTCTTCTACCACTTCTTCCTTGTCTTCAACAATTAAAGCTTCCTCCAATTGTTCCAATACAAAGCAACTTCCTTCATTTCCCACAGGAGTTTCCAATCTCTCCTTCATGCTATGTTCTTCATTTGATTCTCCACATGTAGCCATGGTAGTTCCTTGAGTGTTCAAGCATTGGGAGGCTAATTGATTTGTTACCGCATCCAAGGCGGTCATAAAATTTTGCACATCCCTTTTCATCTCTTCTTGCCCTTGAACAAGAACACCAAGGATGTCATCCATTGGAGGTTGGGGTGGACGGAAGGATTCATCATTTTGGGAAGATGGTCTTCTTGGTAGAGTTGTGGTGGTTCAATATTCTCCACTCTTTCCACTTGTTGCACAACACACTTCATGGTTGCTTGAAATTGATCCAATGCTTCCTTGAGACAATCCCTTGACTCTTGTTCCGCTTAGATATCATGATAGGGATCATATGGCTCTTGGATCGATGGACATGAATATTCTTCCATGTAAGGTTGCGGTGGAAGGTAGAATTCATCTTGTAGTTGAAAATTTTCATATATTGGAGGTGGTTCATCTTGGTAATAATGTGGAGGAGGTGGCTCTTGAAAATGTTGATGTTGGAATTGTGGTGGCTCTATATGTGGTTCATATGGCTCATATGGTTGTTGGTGAGATGGATATGGATTAGGGTCATATGAAGGTGGTTGGTAAGAAGGGACTTGTGAGTATGGTTGAGAGTTATGTTGAGGATATGGATCATAGGCATATGGTGGTGGTTCTTGAAAGTCACAAGGAGATTCACCATAGCCATTGGATTGATATTCATCATAGAATGGCTCTTCTTCATAGTGCATTGGTGGGGGGTTGTTGCCAAGAGGATTGATCATATGCATATGGCTCCTCCCACCTTTGGTTATCCTATCCTTGATACACATTCTCATTATAGTTCTCATCACCTACAACATAATTAGAACCAAACTCATAGCCAAAGTGAGAATTCATAATGGAAAAGCAAAATAAAACTAACAAAAACTAGAAAATAAAGCAAAAAGCAAGATATTCACACTATTCACATATATACAATAACCAATAACATAACACCATTGCAATTCCCCGGCAACGGCGCCATTTTGATGAATGGTTTTTTGACGGCTTAGAAATTCACTAATGAAATCTCGTTGTAAAGTATAGTTTCTAAACCAAGCAATAATCCTTTCATACAAAAGATTGTTTGTCACAAGTAACAAACCCCTAATTTTATAAACCGAAGTATTCAAACCTCGGGTCGTTCTCCCTAGGAATTACAATAAAGTGTCTTGTTATTGGTTGTGAGTTATTTTGGGGTTTTGATAAGAGGCATGAAAGATAAATGGCAAGAAAGTAAACTAACAACTATAAAAGGCTCTTGGTAAGGTGTGAGAACTAGAAGTCCTATCCTAGTTATCCTTCTCAATTGTGATGAGAATTGTTCATTGCTACCACTTAGTTAACCCTTACTAAATAAAGGAAAGTCAAGTGGATGAATTGACTTGAGCCACAAGTTCTAGCCAACTCTAAGGAAAGACTAGCTTTAGTGCACTCCAAACCAATTAGCAATCTCTCCAATTACCAATCAACAAAGGAATTAGATATCTCAAGTGTCACTAATTACTCTACCTAGGCCAAGAGGAACAAAATCTACACTAAAACTAAAAGAGACATTTCAACAAACACATAAAGTGCAATAGAAGTAAACATTATTAAATGCAAGAATTAAAGGAATCTACAACTACAAAAACAAGAGATCAACAATAGAAAAGCAAAGAAGACACATTTATTATAAATTACCTCTTATTGAATTGGAAGAATGTAGAAGGAACAATAGTAGATCTACAACAAAATGCAAGAACAACATAAAGGAAATTACAACAAAAGAATAGAAGAAGGTGAATCTAACAACAAAGAATTGAGAAGTAGAAGTAGAAGAATGAATGAATGAAAACCTAGATCTAAGAACTAAGCCTAATCCTAATCCTAATCCTAATCCTAGAGAGAAGAGAGAGCTTCTCTCTCTAGAAACTACTTCTAAACTAATCCTAATGAGTGTGAATGAACTAATGTCCCTTTGCTCTTCAATCCTTGACTTTAAATAGCAGTTTAGGCGCCAAAGATGGTTGGAATTGGGTCCCACAACCCTTGAGAATTCGTTGGTCACGTTTTCATTAAAAAATCATAAACCAACACCGACGCGTACGCGCACAGCACGCGTACGCATCCATGGGGTAATTCGCAAGGTGCGCGCAAGCGCCAGGTGCGCGCGCGCGTCCATGGGCGAGTTCAACTTCTTTGACTTTTCATGATTTCTCCACTTTGCATGCTTTCCCTCTTCACTCCTTTGATCCATGCCTAGCCTTTTCAATCTGAAATCATTAACAAACATATCAAGGCATCTAGTGGAATCAAGGAGAATTAGATTTAGCTATTTTAAGTCCTGAAAAGCATGTTTTCTCATCTAAGCACAAATAAGGAGACAATCACAAAACTATGCTAATTCAGTGGATAAATGTGGGTAAAAGGTGATAAAATCCCTTAAATCAAGCACAAGATAAACCCTACAAATGGGGTTTATCAACCACGAAGACTCCGATCTTTCGGAATGGAGGCTAAGAGATATACGCTCGATCTAAGGTAGAACGGAAGTGGTTGTCAGGCACACGTTCATAGATGAGAATGATGATGAGTGTCACGGATCATCACATTCATCAGGTTGAAGTGCGAGTGAATATCTTAGAACAAGAATAAGCTCGAATTGAATAGAAAATAGTAGTACTTGCATTGAAACTCGAGGTACAGTAGAGCTCCACACCTTAATCTATGGTGTGTAGAAACTCCACCGTTGAAAATACATAAGTGGTCTGGAGGCCCAGGCATGGCCGAATGGCCAGCCTCCCCAAATATGAAAATATCTCATCCAGAATGTCTCTATGATCCGAAGATGAAAATACAATAGTAAAAGGTCCTATTTATAATGAAACTAGCTACTAGGGTTTACAGAAATAGGTAAATGATGCAGAAATCCACTTCCGAGCCCACTTGGTGTGTGCTTGGGTTGAGCATTGAGCTTCACACGTGTAGAGGCTTCTCTTGGAGTTAAACGCCAGCTTTTATGCCAGTTTGGGCATTTTAACTCCAACTTTTATGCCAGTTCTGGCGTTTTGACGCCAGAAAAGGGCAGAGAGCTGGCGTTTTGATGCTATTTTACGTCATCAAAACTCGCACAAAGTATGAATTATTATATATTTCTGAAAAGCCCTGGATGTCTTCTTTCCAACGCAATTGAGAGCGCACCATTTGGAGTTCTGTAGCTCCAGAAAATCCACTTCGAGTGTAGGGAGGTCAGAATCCAACAGCATCTGCAATCCTTTGTCAGCCTCTGAATCAGATTTGTGCTCAGGTCCCTCAATTTCAGTCAGAAAATACCTGAAATCATAGAAAAACACACAAACTCATAGTAAAGTCCAGAAATATGAATTTTGCATAAAAACTAATAAAAACATCCCAAAAAGTAGCTAGATCCTACTAAAAACTACCTAAAAATAATGCCAAAAAGCGTATAAATTATTCACTCATCACAACACCAAACTTAAATTATTGCTTGTCCCCAAGCAAATGAAAAAAAATAGGATAAAAAGAAGAGAATATACAATGAATCCCACAGTATCAATGAAACTTAGTTCTAATTAGATGAGCGGGGCTTGTAGCTTTTTGCTTCTAAACAGTTTTGGCATCTCACTTTTTCCTTTGAAATTCAGAATAATTGGCATCTATAGGAATTTAGAATTTTAGATAGTGTTATTGATTCTCCTAGTTCAGTATGTTGATTCTTGAACACAGCTACTTTATGAGTCTTGGTCGTGACCCTAAGCACTTTGTTTTCCAATATTACCACCGGATACATAAATGCCACAGACACATAACTCAGTCTCAAGCTTTCCACTTGGACCTGCATGCCACAAGCACATGGTTAGGGACAGCTTGATTTAGCCGCTTAAGCCTGGATTTTATTTCCTTGGGCCCTCCTATCCATTAATGCTCAAAGCCTTGGATCTTTTTTTACCCTTACCTTTTGGTTTAAAGGGCTATTGGCTTTTTTTGCTTGCTTTTTCTTTTTCTTTTCTCTTTTTTTTTTGCCTTTTTTTCGCTGCTTTTTCTTACTTCAAGAATCAATTTCATGATTTTTCAGATTATCAATAACATTTCTCTTTGTTCATCATTCTTTCAAGAGCCAAAAACTTTAACATTCATAAACAACAAGATAAAAAGCATGCACTGTTCAAGCATTCATTCAGAGAACAAAAAGTATTGCCACCACATCAAAATAATTAAACTAGTTTCAAGATAAAATTTGAAATCCAAGTACTTCTTGTTCTTTTGTAATTAAGCACATTTTTCATTTAAGAGAGGTGAAGGATTCATGGAGTTATTCATAGCTTTAAGACATAGACACTAGACACTAATGATCATGTAGTAAAGACACAAACATAGATAGAACATACAGCACAAAGCCGAAAATAGAAAAATAAATAGACAAGGAGATTAAGGAATGAGTCCACCTTAGTGAGGGTGACGTCTTCCTCTTGAGGTCCAATGGTGCTCTTGAGCTCCTCTATGTCTCTTCCTTGCCTTTGTTGCTCCTCCCTCATAGCTCTTTGATCTTCTCTAATATCATGGAGAATGATGGAGTGCTCTTAGTGTTCCACCCTTAATTGGTCCATGTTGTAACTCAAGCTTTCCAAAGAAGTGTTGAGTTGCTCCTAATAATTGTGTGGAGGAAATTGCATCCCTTGAGACATCTCAGGGATTTCTTGATGAGAGAATTCCTCATGATCTTGTTGAGTGCCATGAATGGGCTCTCTAGTTTGCTCCATCCTCTTCTTAGTGATGGGCTTGTCCTTTTCAATGAGGATGTCTTCCTCTATGACAATCCCAGCTGAAAAGCAAAGGTGACATATGAGATGAGGAACGGCTAATCTTGCCAAAGGTGAGGACTTGTCAGCCACCTTGTAGAGTTCTAGAGGTATGATTTCATGAACTTTTTCTTCCTCTCCAATCATGATACTATGGATCATGATGGCCCAATCCACAGTTACATCATATCGGTTGCTAGTGGAAATGATAGAGCGTTGGATGAACTCCAACCATCCTCTAGCCACAGGCTTAAGATCCAGTCTTCTCAATTGAACCGGATTGCCTCTTGAGTCTCTTTTTCATTGAGCTCCTTCTACACATATGTAATCTTGATGGACCTTTGAGATGAATCTCTCCATCTTCCATGACTCAGAGGTGGAGGCAGTTGCCTTCCCTTTCCTCTTTCTAGAGGCTTCTCTGGCCTTAGGTGCCATAAATGGTTATGGAAAAACAAAAAGCAATGCTTTTACCACACCAAACTTAAAATATTTGCTCGTCCCCAAGCAAAAGAAGAAAGAAAGATGTAGAAGAAGAAGAAAATGGAGGAGATGAAGGGTGTATAGGGTTCGGCAAAGGGTAGAAGAGGGTGGTTGTGATGTGTGAACATGAAGGAGTGAAGGGGGGTATTTATAGGAAAAAGGGGGGTAGTGGCCGAAAGTGTTAGGTGGGTTTGGGAGGGAAATGGTTTTGAATTTTGAAGGTGGGTGGGGACTTTTAGGGAAGAGTTAAGGAAGTGATTGGTTAAGGATATTTAGGGAATAGTGTTGTAGAAAGGTGTGAAGAGAAGAGAGAATGAGTTGAGGTTGGTTGGGATCCTGTGGGATTCACAGATCCTGAGGGGTCAAGAAATTCTTCATCCCTGCTCCAATTGGGCGTTCACAACGCCTTAGAGTGCAATTCTGGCGTTTAAACGCCAGTCTGCTGCCCTGTTCTGGCATTTAAACGCCAGCTTTCTTTCCTGTTCTGGCGTCTAAACGCCAGTTTGTTGCCCTATTCTGGCGTTTAAACACCCAGAAAGGTGCCAGATTGGGCGTTTAAACGCCCATTTTGCTACCCTTACTGGCGTTTAAACTCCAGTAAGTCCTTCCTCCAGGGTATGCTATTTTCAATGCTGTTTTTGATTTTTTTTCTTTATTTTTTTGTAATTGTCTTTGTGACTTCACATGATCATCAACCTAAAAGAAAACAAAATAATATAGATTAAAATAAAATTGGGTTGCCTCCCAATAAGCACTTCTTTAATGTCAATAGCTTGACAGTGAACTCTCGTGGAGCCTCACAGATGATCAGAGTATGGTTGAGATCTCTCAACATCAAACTTAGAGTTTGGCTGTGGCCTCCCAACTCCAAATTTAGAGTTTGAATGTGGGGGCTCTGTTTGACTCTGTATTGGGAGAAGCTCTTCATGCTTACTCTCCATGGTTACAGATGGAGAACCTTGAGTCTTTACTACAAGGCATTCTTTATTCACATGAAGGATCAACTCTCCTCTGTCAACGTTAATTATAGCTCTTGCTATGGCTAGGAAGGGTCTTCCAAGGATGATGGATTCATCCTCATCCCTCCTAGTGTCTAGGATTATGAAATCAGCAGGGAAGTAAAGGCCTTCAACCTTCACTAGCATGTCCTCTACTAGTCCATAAGCCTTTTTCATAGATTTATCTGCCATTTCTAATGAGAATTTGGCAGCCTGTACCTCATAGATTCTCAGTTTCTCCATTACAGAAAGAGGCATCATGTTTATCCCTGACCCCAGGTCACACAGAGCTTTTTCAAAGGTCACGGTGCCTATGGTATAGGGTATTAAGAATTTACTAGGATCCTGTTTCTTTTGGGTAAATTTTGCTGAACCAATGTATTCAGTTCATTGGTGAGCAAGAGAGGCTCTTCCTCCTAAGTCTCATTACCAAATAGCTTGGTATTCAGCTTCATGATTACTTCTAAATATTGGGCAACTTGCCCTTCAACAATGTCTTCATCCTCTTCAGGAGATGAATAGTTATCAGAGCTCATGAATGGTAAAAGGAGGTCCAAGGGAATCTCTATGGTCTCTGTATGAGCCTTAGATTCCTTTGGTTCCTCATTAGGGTATTCCTTACTGGCCATTGGACGTCCCCTAAGGTCTTCCTCATTGGGATTCACGTCCTCCTCCTCCTCTAAGGTTTCGGCCATGTTGATTATATCAATAGCCTTGCACTCTCCTTTGGGATTATCTTCTATATTGCTTGGGAGAGTGCTAGGAGGAGTTTCAGTAACCCTTTTACTCATCTAGCCCACTTGTGCCTCCAAATTTCTAATGGAGGATCTTGTTTTAGTCATGAAACTAAGAGTGGCCTTAGATAGATCAGAGACTATGTTTGCTAAGATAGAAGGATTCTGCTCAGAATGCTTTGTCTGTTGCTGAGATGATGATGGGAAAGGTTTACTATTGCTAAACCTGTTTCTTCCACCATTGTTATTATTGAAGCCTTGCATCTGTTGATCCTTCCATGAAAAATTTGGATGATTTTTCCATGAAAGATTATAGGTGTTGCCAAAGGCGTCACCCATGTAATTCACCTCTGCCATTGCAGGGTTCTCAGGATCATAAGCTTCTTCTTTAGAAGATACTTCTCTAGTACTGTTGGATGCATTTTGCAATCCATTCAGACTCTGAGAGATCATATTGACTTGTTGGGTCAATATTTTGTTCTGAGTCAATATGGCATTCAGAGCATCAATTTCGAGAACTTCTCTCTTTTGAGGTGTCCCATTACTTACAGAATTCCTCTCAGAGGTATACATGAACTGGTTATTTGCAACCATTTCAATAAGTTCCTGAGCTTCTGTAGGCGTTTTCTTTAGGTAAATAGATCCACCTACAGAGTGGTCTAGTGACATCTTGGAAAATTTAGACAGACCATCATAGAATATATCTAATGTGGTCCATTCTGAAAGCATGTCAGAAGGACACTTTTTGGTCAGCTACTTGTATCTTTCCCAAGCTTCATAGAAGGTCTCACCATCTTTTTGTTTGAAGGTCTGAACATCCACTCTAAGTTTGCTCAGCTTTTGAGGAGGAAAGAACTTGGCTTAGAAAGCCGTGACCAGCTTATCCCAAGAGTCCAGGCTATCTCTAGGTTATGAGTCGAACCAAGTTTTAGCTCTGTCCCTTACAGCAAAAGGGAAAAGCATAAGCTTGTAGACCTCAGGATCAACTCCATTGGGTCTTAACAGTATCACAGATCTACAAGAACTCAGTTAAAAACTGATAAGGGTCTTTTGATGGAAGTCCATGAAACTTGCAGTTCTGTTGCAGTAGAGAAACTAATTGAGGCTTTAGCTCAAAATTATTTGCTCCTATGGCAGGAATTGAGATGCTTCTTCCATAGAAGTTGGAAGTTGGTGTAGTAAAATCACCAAGCATCTTCCTTGCATTGTTGTTTGGTTCGGCCATAATTTTTCTTTTGCTGCTTCCTTTTCGAAAATTTTAGTGATGTCCTCTTCAGAGTTTTGTGCTTTAGCTGCTCTTAGCTTCCTCTTCAGAGTCCTCTCAGGTTCAGGATCAGCTTCAACAAGTATGCCTTTATCTTTGTTCCTGCTCATATGAAAGAGAAAAAAATAAAGAGAATATGGAATCCTCTATGTCACAGTATAAAGATTCCTTGAGGTGTTAGAGGAAAACAAGAATAGAAGGATGATGTAGGTAAGGAAGAATTCGAACATTCAAAGAGAGATGGAGTTCGAATTGACAATGGAGGAGGAATCTTAGTGTTTAAATAGAAAAAGATAAGAGAGGGGGGAGAATTTTCAAAAATAAAAAGAATAAAATTTAAAATAATTAGTTAATTAAAATGGATTTAAAAAAGGTTAATGTTTTTCGAAAATTAAGAGTGAAAAGGTGGTTTGGAAAAAGATAAGAAATAGTAAAACAAACAAAAACATCAATTAGTTAGTTGAAAAAGATTTGAAAATCAATTTTGAAAATATAAGAAGTTAGAAAAGATTTTGAAATTGATTTTGAAAAAGATATGATTTGAAAAAGATATGTTTGAAAAGATATGATTGAAATTTATTTTGAAAAATATTTGAAAAGGAAATTAAAAAGATTTAATTTTTAAACTTAAAATTGATTACTTGACTAACAAGAAACTAAAAGATATGATTCTAGAACTTAAAGATTGAACCTTTCTTAACAAGAAAGTAACAAACTTCAAATTTTTGAATAGTATTAATTTCGAAAATTATAAAATAAAGATAAGAAAAAGATTTGATTTTTTTTGAAAAGGATATGTTTGAAAAGATATGATTTTGAAAAAGATATGATTGAAAATATTTGATTTGAAAAAGATTTGATTTTGAAAAAAAAAATGAAGATTTGAAAAAGATTTGATTTGAAAACAAAATTCCTCTCCTTGTGTCATCCTGGCGTTAAACGCCCAGGAGCTGCATGTTTTGAGCGTTTAACGCCCAATTGCTGCATGGTTTGGGCGTTTAAACGCCCAGTCAGGTATCCTGACTGGTGTTTAAATGCCAGTTTCCCTTCTTCACTGGGCATTTTGAACGCCCAACTTTTTCTCTGTAACTCCTCTGCTTTATGTTCTTGGATCTTCATTTTGCTAAATCATTTATTCAAGAAGATATGTTTTCAATTTTGAAAAACAACAAAATGAGTCGAAACATATAATTCTTGGATCAAAACACAAGATATATGTAAGAACATTATGAACGTCAAGATGAACACCAAGAATAATCTTGAAGATCAAGATGAATATCAAGAACTCAGTTTTCTTAATGAAAGAAAACATGGAGGACACCAAACTTAGAACTTTCTCATGTTTGGGCCATATGAATGCATGAATGCATATGTAGAACATCATGCAGTGCAAATCAATAAATCATGAAGATCAAACAAGGCAATTCTTCAAGAACGACTTGAAGATCATCAAGAACACAATGTATGTGGTTCGAAAATTGCAAGACAATTAAAATCATGCAATTGACACCAAACTTAAAATTTGGCCCTAGATTCAAACAAGAACCATGAAATATTTTTGAGTTTTTATGATTTTATGAATTTTTTTGGGTTTTTCGAAAATTGTTTTGGAAAAACGAAAAAGAAGAAAATTTTTTTTGAAAAATTTTTGAAAACTTTTTGAAAATAAAATAAAGGTTGAAACAAGAAGAAAATTACCTAATCTGAGTAATAAGATGAACCGTCAGTTGTCCAAACTCGAACAATCCCCGGCAACGGCGCCAAAAACTTGGAGCACGAAATTGTGATACACAATGGCACCAACAACTTGGTATGCACAATTGTAATCTCAACTCTTTTTCACAACTTCGCACAAATAACCAGCAAGTGCACTGGGTCGTCCAAGTAATAAACCTTATGTGAGTAAGGGTCGATCCCACGGAGATTGTCGGCTTGAAGCAAGCTATGGTCACCTTGTAAATCTCAGTCAGGCGGATCCAAATGGTTATGGAGTTTTAATAATTAAAAAGATAAACAAAACATAAAGTAAAGATAGAGATACTTAAGTAATTCATTGGTGAGAATTTCATATAAGTGCATAGAGATGCTTTGTTCCTGTTGAATATCTGCTTTCCTACTGCCTTCATCCAATCCTTCATACTCCTTTCTATGGCAAGTTGTATGTTGGGCATCACCGTTGTCAATGGCTACTTCCCATTCTCTCAGTGAAAATGGTCCAAATGCACTGTCACCGCACGACTAATCATCTGTCGGTTCTCGATCATGTTGGAATAGAATCCAGTGATCCTTTTGTGCCTGTCACTACGCCCAACACTCGCGAGTTTGAAGCTCGTCACAATCATCCCTTCCCAGATCCTACTCGGAATACCACAGACAAGGTTTAGAATTTCTGGATCTCAGGAATGGCTGCAAATAATTCTAGCTTATACCACGAAGCATCCGATCTTTCGGAATGGAGGCTAAGAGATATACGCTCGATCTAAGGTAGAACGGAAGTGGTTGTCAGGCACGCGTTCATAGGTGAGAATGATGATGAGTGTCACGAATCATCACATTCATCAGGTTGAAGTGCAAGTGAATATCTTAGAACAAGAATAAGCTCGAATTGAATAGAAAATAGTAGTACTTGCATTGAAACTCGAGGTACAACAGAGCTCCACACCTTAATCTATGGTGTGTAGAAACTCCACCGTTGAAAATACATAAGTGGTCTGGAGGTCCAGGCATGGCCGAATGGCCAGCCTCCCCAAATATGAAAATATCTCATCCAGAATGTCTCTATGATCCGAAGATGAAAATACAATAGTAAAAGGTCCTATTTATAATGAAACTAGCTACTTGGGTTTACAGAAATAGGTAAGTGATGCAGAAATCCACTTCTGGGCCCACTTGGTGTGTGCTTAGGCTGAGCATTTTGCTTCACACGTGTAGCGGCTTCTCTTGGAGTTAAACGCCAGCTTTTATGCCAGTTTGGGCGTTTTAACTCCAACTTTTATGCCAGTTCTGGCGTTGTGACGCCAGAAAAGGACAGAGAGCTAGCATTTTGACGCCATTTTACGTCGTTAAAACTCACGCAAAGTATGGACTATTATATATTGCTGGAAAGCCCTAGATGTTGTCTTTCCAACGCAATTGAGAGCGCGCCATTTGAAGTTCTGTAGCTCCAGAAAATCTACTTCGAGTGCAGGGAGGTCAGAATCCAACAGCATCTGTAGTCCTTTGTCAGCCTTTGAATCAGATTTGTGCTCAGGTCCCCCAATTTCAGCCAAAAAATAATTGAAATCACAGAAAAACACACAAACTCATAGTAAAGTCCAGAAATATGAATTTTGCATAAAAACTAATAAAAACATCCCAAAAAGTAGCTAGATCCTACTAAAAACTACCTAAAAGCAATGCCAAAAAGCGTATAAATTATCCGCTCATCACTTCCCTTTTGGGCGCTTTGATGCTAGTCCTTATGTTTCCATTATAGGTATAGGAGTTCACCTGGTATCTCTAGTTTGTTTTACCCCTACATTGCTTTGAATCTATTAGTTAAAATGCACTCTTATTATAGTATACTGCTTCTGTTCCTCTCTGCATATCTTTTATTCTCTAGTCTCTTTGCATTAATGTATTGAGGTGGTAATGGATATAACTTTATTTTTTAAGAAATTCATTCATGAGCTAATAGTCTGGGTTGTTAACCATACTAAAAAACTTGAATTATTTTTATAAGATTCCATGAATTTAATGTTGCATTTTGTGGGAGCAGACGTTTATCATCAGTAGAATGCAGAAGTTGTCTAAGGAAGAATTACAATGTACAGACCAGAGAATTGGCATTATGAATGAAGTTTTGGCAGCTATGGACACTATAAAGTATGTTCTTTTGAACTTCATAATAATTTTTTAAAAAATTTAGTTAAATATCAAGTTCTAACCATTTTATTGTTGGCTTTTCTGACATGGCTTAGATGTTATGCATGGGAGAGTAGTTTCCGGTCTATCTTGATTAATTTCTTTTTGCATGCAAACAAGAATCACATGATGATGTGTAGTGTAGTGCAGTGCCTTTGATTTTGACTGTTGTTGGATTCTTTATGATTATGAATTTCTTTTCTTTTCTTTTTTGTTGAATTTCTTGCTACTTCTTTGGTGATCTTCTTCTATGAATTCATTTGTAGAATTTTACATCATGGGTTAGTTTGGCTTATAGTTCTATGAACTCATGTATGGACAAAAAATTTCCCATTTTTCTATTGATTTGTGTTGCTTTTTTGTAATTTGCAGAACTGATGAGGTAATCAACACTCAATTGATGGTTTTTCAATAAATTTGCAAAAAATGGGTCAAGCATTTTTCTCTATATTTCAGCTTGAAACAAATAGGTTGTTATGCCTTATTGGCATTACATTTGCAGTGTGTAAATTAAATTATCAGTTTTGTTATAGAATTGTAATTTTTTTAATGATAATTATTGCATGTAAATAATTATGTAAATCAATAAAAAATTAATTTTTTTATACTTTCTTATTTTCTCCCTTCAAAAGCGTGGATGTATGTCTCTTATTGGCAAGCGTTTGAAGCGTAGCCAAAACCAACTCAATGGCACGTTTCTAAAAGCGTGGTTGTATCTCCATTTTTTGGCACGCTTTAAAAGCGTGGTAGAAAGATATCGCTACATTTTTTGCATTTGTGGCACGCTTTAAAGCGTGACAAAATCTAATTTTTTATTACTAGGTTAAAAAGAATTTGCGATGACATTTGCGATAGTAGTTCAACTAATTAAATACATATTATTTTCTAGCAAATTAGCGAGTACTTCATAATTCTATTTTCTCATTGAGAATAGTTTTGATTAAGGATTTTCAAAGATTAGCTATAGATTTGCTACAAAATGTGACAGATTTGCGATCATATTAGCGGATAATTTGTGACGAATTAGGTTCAGAAAATTCCTTGCTAATTAGTGTCAACTAGACATTCTATTTTGTTCACGAAGTTAGCTTCGAATTAGCAATGATTCTGCTGTAGTAGCATTTGTCGCTAATTGCGACTACCTTTTAGTCTATTTCTTGATTTTCTTCCATGGAATTAGCTTTTACTTTAGCGACGGATTTGTGACTATCTATTTGGTAGATAAAAAACTTTCTGATGAATTAGCGACTATTGTGTTTGTCTCACTGATCTGCGACTTGTAATTAGCGAGAAAAGCATTAGTTGCTAGGCGGTAGCTAATCCATCACAAATTATATTTTGTGTCAGATTAGCGATTCTTTTACGACTCTTTTTGTGGTAACTAATCAGCTATATTCTTGTAGTGATACACTTCACCAGGTGATGAATAGATTTTTGACGGTTTAGAATTTCACAAATGAAATCTCGTTGAAGTATAGTCTCTAAACCAACAATAATCCTTTCATGCAAAAATTTGTTTGTCACAAGTACAAACCCCTAAAATCTATAAACCAAAGTATTTAAACCTCGGGTCGTTCTCCCTAGGATTTACAATAAAGTGTCTTGTTATTGGTTGTGAGTTATTTTGGGGTTTTTGATATTATAGACAAGAATTATAAATGGCAAAGAAAATAAACTAACAACTAATAAAACTCTTGGCAAGATATGAGAACTAGAAGTCCTATCCTAGTTATCCTTCTCAATTGTGATGAGATATGTGTATTGCTCCCACTTAGTCAACCTCTAACCATGGAGGAAAGTCAAGTGGATGAATCAATTTGGTTCCTCAAGTCCTAATCAACTCCTAAAGGAAAGACTAGCTTTAGAGGCATTCAAATCAATTAGCAACTTCTAATTATCAATCAACAAAGGAATTAGATAACTCAAGAGTCACTAATTACTCTACCTAGGCCAAGAGGAACAAAACCTACACTAAAATCCAACCAAGCATTTCATCAAACACTTGGAAGGCACAAAATAAGAGCAAAGCAAATTGACAACAAGAATAGAATCTAACAACAATTATTGTAAAGAATTAACAACAACAATCAAGAAAAATCACAATTATCATGAATTACCTCAAATTGCATTATTGAAAGAAAACAAAGGAACAACAATCTATCCAAAACAAAATGAAGAATTACAATTATTAAAGCACCTAACTAGAAAGAGGAGGAGGAGAAGATTAAGAATTGGTAAAAGAAAAGTGAATCAAAGCATGAATTAAACCTAGATCTAAGAAGAAAGATTGACCTAAACCTAATTCTAATTCTAGAAAGAAGTGAGAGCTTCTCTCTCTAAAACTAACTCTAAACTAATCCTAATTAGGCTATATGCTAGATTGATTGCCTTCCCCTCAATCCTTAGTCCTTTTATTCCTTTCTATCAGCATTTGGCGCCAAAATGGGTTCAGAAACCCTCTCAAATCGCCAGGCACGTGTTGCTTTAATGAAGTCATGTGCGGTCATCGACGCGTGCGTGTCCCTGGTCGATTCTGCAATGTGCGCGCGGGCGCCTGGTGCGCGTGCGCGTGCTTGGCTGACTTTGCTTCTTTGACTTTTTATGCTTCTCTCCACTTGTATGCTTCCTTCCTTGCTTCCTTTGATCCATGCCTAGCCTATTTCAATCCTGGAATTACTAGCAAACACATCAAGGCATCTTATGGAATCAAGGAGAAATTAGAATTCATCAAAATAAGGCTTAAAAAGTATGTTTTTACACTTAAGCATAAATATGGGAGAGATAACAAAACCATGCTAATTCATAGGCTAAATGTGACAAAAGGTTATCAAAATACTCTAAATTCAATACAAGATAAACCCTAAAAATGGGGTTTATCAACCTCCCCACACTTAGACCTTAGCATGTCCTCATGCTAAAATAAGAAGGAACTAAGGGGTGTGACATTTATTGAATGCAACTAAACTATATGAACTTATCTAAATGCAACTATCTAAAGCAAATGGAAATGCTTAGTTCAAACAAATCAATTCCCAAGAGGACATGTGTAAGCACAAGAGCTAGGGTAATAGGAATTAAGTCCCAACCACAATTGTATTGAATTATCAAAAAGAGTTCAAACTTGCAAGAATATAGATAATATGGGTGAATACATGTAATTGAACTTTTGAACCCTCACCGAATGTGTATCCGCTCTATTCACTCAAGTGTTTAAGGGTTAATTCACTCAATTCTCTTCCATTCAAGCTTTCCAAAATTTGATTTTTCTTCTAACAATCAACATTTATTCAATGCATGCATACATTCATCATGAGGTCTTCCATTTAGGTTGTAATGGGGTTAGGGTCAAGGTAGGTTCATTTATGGTTAAGTGGACTAGAGTTTGGATCTTGGATTAGTATAGACTTTCCCACCTAACCTATATAATGACCTATACAAATTCAAACTACTCTAACTACCCATTCTTCACTTTTTTCTTACATATTCATGCATCTTATTTCTTGATTCATAACACTTATGCATTGATTCCCTTTTGTTGAACTTCACCTTGGGGCATTTTGTCCCCTTTTATTATTTTTTTCTTCTCTTTTTTTCTTTATTTTTTTCTATATACAGTTTTTTCTTTTCTTTTCGTTTTTTTTCTTTTTCACTTTTATTTATTTTTCTTTTCATTTTTCTTTTTTTTTCTTTCAAACTATACAAGAACATCAATGCATAAGGTCTATACATTTAAGCAATACATGAGTATGTACCCAATTCCTAAACATGAAAGTGTGCTACCCTTTTTTCTTTTTTTCCATCCAATGTTCCCAAGCCTCACCAACTTTGAATAATGAGCACTCTCACTAGCCTAGGCTAATCAAAGATCCAAACAAGGAATTTTCATTGGTTTTCCGCCTTGGGCTTGTAATGTGCTAAATTGAGAATAAGTTGGTTAAGCTTAGGCTCAAAATTGGCTAACAATGGAGAGTAAAAGGTTGGCTATTTGGGTAAGTGGGCTAATGAAATAATGGCCTCAATCATACAAATGCATGAATACAAGAAATAAATGGACATATAGAATCAAACAAATCAAGGATCACAATCATAGATAGAGAACAATTTCACACAAGAATGGAAAATAAGTGGTTATAAAATGTAACCACATCAATAGGCTCAAGTCTCACAAGCTTGTGTTCTAGGCTCAATACATGCTTCACAAAGTATGAATTCAAGCAAGTTTCACCAAAAATTTTCTTCAATCAATTGGGTTAATGCCCTATATTTAAATTTCTTGAAAAATCTCAATATTTGACTAAGCATTGTTGTGATTGAAAAATTCAAAAAAATTTCCTTAGTTCACCCTTTCCTTTTCCGCTTAAAACCAATTTCTTATGCAAAAAGGGTGACTAAGTCTTTGCAATTCAAAGTATGATTTCTAATCACAACCACAAACTAAAAAGAAAGATATGCAAAAATCCAACTAAAAGTGTGAATCTATCATCTAAGACATCTAAAGATATCCAAAAGCATCAAAATATCTAAAATCCAAAATAAGCAGTAAAGGTATCCAAAACGAACCAAAATACATCAAATATATACAAAAGGTATGCAAAATAAGATAACTAGGAAAGTGGCCAAAATGTTCACCGGTCCTCTAATGGTGGTGCTACCGGTGACCTCCCCACACTTAAGATCAAGCATCGTCCTCGATGCTAAACTGGAGGATCAGTGGAAGGTACAACGGTAGGCTCTGGCTGTGGCTGTGGGACCGGCTCCTCATGGGTCTGTGGTGTCTCTGTAGTGGGAGGAGCAGCTGGAGGTGCATCCTACTGAGTCAGTGCATCCGCATCCTCCTCCTGATGATCCTGCTCATCGGAGGCTGGAGAGTCTAGAAGCGGAGGTAACTCAGCGCCAAGAGAGATGAGCGCCTGGTCCATCCGGTCCAGTCGCCACCTAACATGGTGCCTCTCGCGCTCCAAAAACCGAAATAGGCGCTGGACCAATAGATAAGTGGGCTCAGGTGCTGAAGGGGGGCTGTTGAAGAAGATGGAGCTGCTGCTGTAGAGGAGGATGGGGCTGCTGGAGGTCCGGCTGTCCCTTCCACCGCCCTAGCTCTAGATTGGCGTCTAGCCGGGGGTCTCTCAGTCACCCAAGTGCCCCAAGGAATAGTGACCTCCTTAGCACCGTCCTCTGGCGGCGGTGGTATCACATCATCATCATGGTTAGGAACATCCGCCAGTGATGCCATGCTGGTAATCAGGACAGGAAAAGGCAGGAGGCCACGAATATGGGCTCGCCACATGCTCTGTCAGATCAATTGGGGAAAATAAACTTCCTTTCCCTCCATAACACAACCAATCAAGAGTAGCATCTCCATAGGGATCTCAGAAAAGTGAGTGGTGGGCAAGACGTAGTGAGCGAAGATCATCTACCAAGTCTTGGCCTCCTTGTTCAAGTGTGCAAAGAACATCCCTTTGGGCTTTGTGTTGCCCGAGTCCATGACCCAAGTGGCATCTGGTAAACCAATCACGCGCCTCAGCGCCTCATAGTCAAAGGTCATGGTATGGATAGCCATCTCTGCCTACTGATGGGCACACATGTCATCAGTAATGTGCCGACACTATAATGCCTCCTCTATGGCAGTCTCAGTAATCATGATCTCCCTACCCCTCAACTGAACTGAATCCAAAGTGGGACGGAAGAAATTGCAATAAAATTCCTTCACCCAAGAAATATTGATATCCCCCAAATCTCTGTCAACAAAATCCATACCCAACTCTAGGATCCGATTAGTAATTGACCATCTCACATCATTGGGAAGGAGTAATTTCTTCTCAGTATTCAGCTTCGTTGTTCGATATTTGGAAAGGCGAAGCTCGCAGTAAAGATTGGGAAACTTGGTGGGATCGGTAGAAGGTAGCAACTGATTTTCCTTTTCTTCGTCATTCAAAGGATTATTAGCATAATTCTTGTAAATGAAGGAAATAGATGGTGCAGAATGTTTTCTTTTCTTGGAGGCAGTGGCTATAGCCTTTCCTTTATCCGTCATCCTGAAAAATATGATAGAATATAAGCAATGAAACACTTAGCATGTAACAAAGAAGGCATGTTCAGGATACAATTGGCTAATAACAATCATGATGTTGAACTGAACTTGAAAAGAATTGGTAAACAAGTAAGCATAAGTGAACAAGTAAGCCAAGAATGCAATGTTCACTAAAGTCAACAACTCTTACTCATTAAGCAATAAAATCATCATACTTTAGAAAGAATGGTTAAAGAGGGTTAAATGTGAGTAGAAGTTAAATGGTTAAAGAAATTAGTGAGTTAGAAAAGTGGATTAGTGGTATGACGATATTTAGGCTCAAATAAAAGAGAAGTTGTGGTTCATGTTCACAATGAATGGTGCAAATCCGGGAAGTTGAAAGGAAACGGAAATTAGCCCAAATTACAATAGAGATTAAAATGAAAATAGATTTCTTGAAAATTGGGCAGCATTCCGGCTTAAAATTGGACGTTCCCAGGTAGCAAAATAGCATAATTAGCAAGAAAGCAACATCAATTAAGCACAACAGTAGTTGTATGGCATTCAGGCAACAAGAAGTGCATAAAAAGCAGTCCAAAATCAGCATACAACATCCAAATAAACAGACAGCAAATTATGCACAAACGGAGCACTTATCAGGCCTAGAATCCTCTATCCAATCCTAGCTACCTAACAGCAAGTATTTCTATCTAACCTAACATACAAAGTTCCAATTCTAACTAACTACAAACAACTAACAGTAGGTAATAGAAACAAAAAATTAAAAACAAGCAGAGTTGGAGCAAGAACCTGAGAGCAGCGAAAAAAAAGAAATGGAAGTGGGAAGTAGGGAAGTAGGGGCGGCAGAGAATTGAGCGAGGTAAGGCACCGCCGCGGAGGGTGGCGGTAATGGCAGGGCGGCGGCTGTGACGACGTTCGGAAGAGTGAGAGACTGAGTGAAAAGGAAGCTGGCAGTGGTGATAGAAGGAGAGTGATAGGGGAGTTTGAAATGGAAGAGGAGAGTGTCGCCGGCGGTGATGATGGAATGGCGGCGGAGATGGTGTTCGAGCAGAGGTGGTCGGAGCGAGAGAATGAGAGGTTGGCAGTGAGAGAGACAACAGACGAGGTTGGGTGGTGGCGACGGCGCTGCTGCAGCGGCGATTGTGGCGGTGAGAAGAAGAAGATGGAAATGGTGAGGGAGAAGAGAGTGCGCGACTGCGCAACGCTCTTCGCGTATTAGGGTTATCCCTTTTTTTTTGAATCGATGCGAGCGCGCGGCTTGCGCGCCCACGTACATGGAGAAAACTTGGGACCCACGCGTGAGCGTGCAGTGCGCTCGAGCGTGGATTGGCAGATTATGCAACGGCGCGTGCGCGTACAAAGCGCGCACGCGTACATGTGGTTGGGCCTGAGGCTTAGAGTGGGCTTGATGCACGCCCAACTCTCTGGGCAAGGGCCTGGAGCGGCATCATATAAGGTACGCGCGCGCGGCAAGCGCGCGTCCGCGTACATTGATAGTTTTGCGATAGGGCGCGCTAGCGCGATGCGTGCGCTCGCGTCTGTTCCTCTGTTAGGCATATGGGTGCGCACGCGGTGAGTGCGCGTCCGCGCAGATTGAGTTGGGCTGGGGGCTTAAAGTTGGCCCAGATCCAGCACAACTCTCTGGGGCTTGGCTCAAAATTTTTTGCAGCAGCAGATCGACGCGGACGCGGCAGGTGCGCGTTCGCGTACATATCCTTGTTCTTATGATCGGCGCGCACACACGTAGTGTGCGTCAGTGTGGATTATGTTGGCTCAGGGCATAGTGTTTTCCCAAGAGAGGCCCAACGCTCGGGGATGTGGGTGATGATGCATCTGCTCAGGGACGCGTGCGCGTACATCGTGCGCGCGCGTCCACCCCCTTTTTTTTATCAGAAAAATTATGCTGGGTGCTCCCCATACTGCTCACAACTCTTTATTCAATCAACCATCATACAATTCACAAAAATGCAATTTGATATTATTCATCTACTACAAAACACAACATACACGTGACTAAGCTAACAATTAAGTTGTACAAACAAATTTATATGAAACATCTACCTACAATGGTAACTCAAATCACTTATTAAGCAAATTTAAAAGAGAGTGGAAAGAGTTTACCATGGTGGGGTGTCTCCCACCTAGTACTTTTAGTTTAAGTCCTTAAGTTGGACATTTTGAGGCGCTTATTGTCATGGTGGCTTATGTTTGTACTCATCCTTGAATCTCCAAGGATCCTTGCCTCTCAATTGGTTGACAGAATTTCCAACCATTTTCATCAAGTTTGGACAAAGTTCTACCCAAAATATGAGTCCCCATAGTTGGTCTTCACATAGCGAACCGGGATCCCATATCTTATCTTCACACCCATCCTTTAGTTGAGTTTCATGATTTTTCCGTACGGGTGGTTGACATAAGGGTGATTGACACATAGAATTCTCTTTATTCCACCAATGCTTCCTTCTAGACCCATATACGGTGATTTTCGTTCCATCCTCATTCCTATACCTTAGAGTCTTGGCCTTTATGATTTTTATACCGAATTTCCAACCACTACACAACTCTCTCCTATTCCTAACTCCACAAAGAGCTCTAAGTTGACCATCATATTCAATTAAACCATATTCAAGTGAGAAAGTGAAGCTTATGGATGAGAGTTTTACCCACTTGAGTGTTGTGTTGGATGGTGACTTGGGAAGGGAGACCTCCCCACACTTAGACAATGCAAGGTCTACTTCCTTGTGCTCTTCTTTGTGTATTTTCACCTCTTCACAAGCTTCTTCAATTTCAACCTTTTCCCCTTTTTCACTTGGCTTGGTGTTGTCTTCAAGAACTTTGATTTCTTGCCTAATGGGAGGTGATTCAATTTTCGATAGGAATTCATTGATGAATGAATCCATCTCTTGATCAACCTCTTCATATTCTTCAATTTCAATGTACACAATGCCAATGTTCTCTCCTTGGTAGATCTCTTTCTCATTGCTCACCAAGGATATGGGAGGTTGTGCACATTCTTCTATAGTTTCAACATCATGTCCAATGGGAGAGAATTCCATTGTAGAGAGAAATTCATCCATGATTGAATCCATTTCTTGATAAGCTTCTTCCAAATCTCCAACGATGATATGCCTTAGAGGTTGCGCACCCTTCTCAACATCAATATCAAGCTTCTTGGAAGAGTTCTCCATGATGCTACATTCCCACGGACTTTCAATATCTCCTAAATCTTCAACCACTTCTTCCTTTTCTTCAATGATCATAGGCTCCTCCAAATGTTCTAACACAAAATTTGACTCCTCCTTTTCCACCGAATTTTCCAATTTCTCCTTCATGCTTTTCTCTTCTTTTGACTTTTTACATGTGGTCATGGAAGTACCTTGAGTATTCAAACATTGGTGGGCTAAAGTGTGCACCACCTTGGTCAAATTGGTCACAAACTCAAGTGTATCCCGCTTCATGGCTTCTTGTCCTTGAAGTAACAAAGTGAGAGGATCGTCTATTGGGGTTTGGGGTGAGTAAGAAGGTTCATGATTCTGGAGAGAGGGTTCATGGTAGGAAGGTGGTTCTTCTTCATAAAATTGTGGAGATGGTGTGAATTGAGGTGGTTCTTGGGAGTAATCTTGATAGGGTTGTGGTGGTTCTAAGGGTTCTTGCTCATAATGGTCATAAGAGTATGGTATGGGGGTTTGGTCATATGATGGATATGGATCATAGGGTGGTGTTTGGTAATGAAAGGCTTGTGAGAATGGTTGAGGTTCATGTTGAGGATGAGATTCATAGGCATATGATGGTGGTTGTTGAGTGTCACAAAAATAGTCATCATAGCCGTCAAATTGACATGCATTAGGATGGGAATTATACCTATAAGTATCCGGAGGTTGTTGCCAATAGGAGTGATCAATTCCTTGAGACTCCTACCATCTTTGTTGGTTCCGTCCATGGTACATGTTGCCATTAAAGTCCACATTTTCTACAACACAATTAGAACCAAACTCAAAGCTAAAGTGAGAATTCATAGTGAGAGAACAAAATAAAACTAACAAAAATTAAGAAACAAACAAAATATAAACCTATTCATAATATTCACATATGTACAATAACCAATAACATAACACCATTGCAAATCCATGCAACGGCGCCATTTTTTGATGAATAGATTTTTGACGGTTTAGAATTTCACAAATGAAATCTCGTTGAAGTATAGTCTCTAAACCAACAATAATCCTTTCATGCAAAAATTTGTTTGTCACAAGTACAAACCCCTAAAATCTATAAACCGAAGTATTTAAACCTCGGGTCGTTCTCCCTAGGATTTACAATAAAGTGTCTTGTTATTGGTTGTGAGTTATTTTGGGATTTTTGAGATTATAGACAAGAATTATAAATGGCAAAGAAAATAAACTAACAACTAATAAAACTCTTGGCAAGATATGAGAACTAGAAGTCCTATCCTAGTTATCCTTCTCAATTGTGATGAGAATTGTGTATTGCTCCCACTTAGTCAACCTCTAACCATGGAGGAAAGTCAAGTGGATGAATCAATTTGGTTCCTCAAGTCCTAATCAACTCCTAAAGGAAAGACTAGCTTTAGAGGCATTCAAATCAATTAGCAACTTCTAATTATCAATCAACAAAGGAATTAGATAACTCAAGAGTCACTAATTACTCTACCTAGGCCAAGAGGAACAAAACCTACACTAAAATACAACCAAGCATTTCATCAAACACTTGGAAGGCACAAAATAAGAGCAAAGCAAATTGACAACAAGAATAGAATCTAACAACAATTATTGCAAAGAATTAACAACAACAATCAAGAAAAATCACAATTATCATGAATTACCTCAAATTGCATTATTGAAAGAAAACAAAGGAACAACAATCTATCCAAAACAAAATGAAGAATTACAATTATTAAAGCACCTAACTAGAAAGAGGAGGAGGAGAAGATTAAGAATTGGTAAAAGAAAAGTGAATCAAAGCATGAATTAAACCTAGATCTAAGAAGAAAGATTGACCTAAACCTAATCCTAATTCTAGAAAGAAGTGAGAGCTTCTCTCTCTAAAACTAACTCTAAACTAATCCTAATTAGGCTATATGCTAGATTGATTGCCTTCCCCTCAATCCTTGGTCCTTTTATTCCTTTCTATCAGCATTTGGCGCCAAAATGGGTTCAGAAACCCTCTCAAATCGCCAGGCACGTGTTGCTTTAATGAAGTCATGTGCGGTCATCGACGCGTGCGCGCACGGTACGCGTGCGCGTCCCTGGTCGATTCTGCAATGTGCGCGCGGGCGCCTTGTGCGCGTGCGCGTGCTTGGCTGACTTTGCTTCTTTGACTTTTTATGCTTCTCTCCACTTGTATGCTTCCTTCCTTGCTTCCTTTGATCCATGCCTAGCCTATTTCAATCTTGGAATTACTAGCAAACACATCAAGGCATCTTATGGAATCAAGGAGAAATTAGAATTCATCAAAATAAGGCTTAAAAAGTATGTTTTTACACTTAAGCATAAATATGGGAGAGATAACAAAACCATGCTAATTCATAGGCTAAATGTGACAAAAGGTTATCAAAATACTCTAAATTCAATACAAGATAAATCCTAAAAATGGGATTTATCACCAGGTGTTGACTGAACTGTTGTCCGGTGCCCATCTGGGCCTCAGCCTCTCTCCCCTTGCGGACGAATAGTTCGGCCAACCTACTGTAAGTTGCCTTGACCAGCGAGCACACACGGAGATTCTTGACCCCCTTGAGGATTGAATTAACACACTCGGAGATATTTGTCGTCCTGTGCCCAAATCTACGACCCTCATCACGATGCTGTGTCCATAATGAATACTCAATCCGGTTCGCCCACTCACACATGGCAGGGTCTTCAGACCATAGAATATCAAACCAGTAATCGAACTCCACCTCGATCTTAGCATAAGCTGCATTCACAAGTAGCCTTCTTGCGTCCTTGCCCTTGAAGGTAAGTGCGAAATTTGCTGCCACATGTCGAATGCAGAATGTGTGGTACGCAGCTGGAGGTAGTCATCCCCCGTCCGGAGCCTCAAGGGCGGCCTTGATGCCGTTATGCCTGTCTGATATAACCAGCAGTCCCGGCTGTGGGGTCACGTGCTGACAGAGGTGGGAGAGGAAGAAGGACCAGGACTCTGCATTCTCACCCTCAACCAGGGGGAATACAACAGGCAGAATGTTGGAGTTCCCGTCCTGTGCAATCGCGACGAGCAACGTTTCCCCATACTTGCCATACAGATGGGTGCCATCAATACTGACCAACGGCTTGCAATGACGAAATGCCTCGATACATGGTGGAAATGTCCAGAACAGTCGGTGAAAATAAGCTTGCGACTCGTCCACCTGTCCCCCAACTTGAACTAGGCTCGTCTTAAGGACTGCAACCGTACCAGGCATCGTCAACTAAACTCCTAACACCCACATAGGGAGCTCGTTATATGACTCATCCCAATCACCATAGATGTGCGCAATGGCCTTCTGCTTCGCCAGCCAGACCCTCCTGTACGTGGGCCTAAACCCAAAGTGTGCGGCTGTGGCATTTAAGAACACCTTGATGCATACGGATCCATCAGCCCGAACTATTGGCATGATGAATGCCGAGAGCACATGATAATCCAAACTCCTGTGATCGCTGGAGATGGAGGTCGCTAGACACGTATGTGGTCCGTTGTACCTTTTGACCTTCCAAATGCCCTTGCGCTGCCGGAGGCTAAGCCGAATCAACTATGTGCACCCATTCCCAAACTCAGAACACTTCCCAACATTCCAGTGATAGTCAGACTCCACCACCTTGTACTGTACCCCGCGTCGGATGCTGTAAGTCTTCACACTTAACACGGCCTCATCCTTGTCCTGAAATTGCTGACCAACCTGGAACTTTGTCAGACCTGCAGACCCTTCCGCATCTCTAGCGCCAAAACTAGCAGGCTCCCCAGGACCCCCTCCTGCCTTATTGCATCTAAGTCTAAAGATGAAAAATGTGGAGGGTACTGCTGTGTGCCAGAGCTAGAACCACCTCCCGCACCAGCAGACTCACTCGGTCCAATATCATCACCGCTGTCATCAGCAATGATATCCGGCTCCACATCATCGTCCACTGGATTATCCAACAATGCATCTCCAAAACCAGCCGGTGCTGCACACTGTAAAGGGGTCGGCACGTAATCCCCTATTCCAACCTCACCGCCTCCACTTCCATTGAGATCCACAGCAAACGAAGGGGAGGCGACAGGCTGGACCGGAGGTTCATACACAGGGACGGAGGAAGATGCACCCACAGGTCTCGAGCTAGAACTGGCTATCGTGGCTACAGTGGGGGTATTCTGGTTCGAACCCCCCGAGCTGGATACCACGTCAACCAACTTCGCCAACAGTTCTGGTGTCCTCACTTTGGGAAACTGCCAGCGACAATGAAACAGGACCTGTAAGTCCTCATCACTTCCAATCGTGAAACAATCATATTTCATGATTTCTTGGAGGACCGAGATTGGAATGTGATAGAAGAACTTCTTAACCCGTTTCACGCCTTCTAGACCAAGTTTCCGTAGAACAGAACTAACAACGTCATCATAGCTCGTCGTAGGCCTCACGAAAATACTGAGAGGATCCTTATCAGGAAACTTCACACCGAATCGTGTTTTCCTCTTAATCGATCCTCTGTGCTGAACCAACACTTCAAAACTCTCCTCATTAGCCATTTTTCCACTCTAATGAGAAAAATTCACGTTCACATGATATATATACAGGTCTGGTCCTCAGTAATTCGAACTAGCCTAGTTCAAACTGTATAGAGTGTAATTCGAATCAACATCTTTCAAATTACATAGGAATTGGTCATCGGAAGTAAATCGAATCAGCCTGGTTCGAATTACTGTTAGTGTGTAATTCGAACCAGGTGAATTCGAATTACATGTGTGCGTGACTTTGTATAATTCGAATCAACATGATTCGAATTATATATAAATGCAATTCGAGCTTAGCTATTTCGAACTACATATTAATGTATTTTGGTTGATTGATGAAACTGAATTCAGTTTGGCTGAATCATGTAAATTTGTTCTCTCCTTGGTTTATTTAGGTTTTTTTCCCTTTTAAATTTTTATACAGTAAGTGTCATTATTAAAATTAGTATATTAATAAATATTAATGTGTCTATTAATTTATTTTTTTATAAATGAAATATTAAAAATAATAACAAATTTAATTTTAACTAAGATGATAAGTATATTATACTAAAATTAAAAGGTCATAGATTTCATTCTTAGTTAATAAAATTTTTTTTATAAATTATATATAATAAAAAATATGCTTAAAAAAGAAAAATTATGTACAAATTTTTTGTCCAATAAGAAAATTCGCTGCTAAATAGATTAGTGTTGGATTTACCATGTCCTATAATTGACGCATAAATGGCACCGAAAACCTCTTATTGGTGGATTTTTTTCGTCCTGACACTAATTAGCGGCGGATTTTCTGTTTGTGTTTTCAATGAATTGTCGAGTCTGAGTTGATAATTATCATCGGATTTAATTTGACGGTATATCCATCGATAGGCTTTTTATTTTTTATTTTTTTAGCATATTTTAGCCACAACTAACCATCAAATCAAAAATCTAAAATTAGCATAAATTAACAAATTATTTTATTAAAGCTAGATTTGAGGTCAGGATATCACCAAGTGAGGATTACCATGGTGATGAGCCTAAGACCAAGTGTGTCACGAGGTATGGATCGTATGAGTGGTTGGTGATGCCTTTTCTCTTAACCAATGCTCCTGCAATCTTTTGTACTTTGATGAACGTGATCTTTCATCTTTATCTTGATCGGTTTGTAGTAGTCTACTTAGATGACATTGTTGTCTATAACAGTACCTTAGAGGAACATATAGAACACTTACAAACCGTGTTCAAGATTTTACGAGAGAATAACCTATATGTGAAAAAGAAAAAGTGTTCCTTTGCAAGGGACGAAGTCCACTTTCTGGGTCACATCATTAAAGATGGAACCCTCTGCATGGATCAAGAAAAGGTGAAGGCTATCAAAGAGCGGGATCCGCCAAATAAGATATTTGAATTGAGATCGTTCCTTGGGTTGACTAATTACTATCGAAGGTTTATTAGGGGATACTCTACCAAGGCTACACCATTAACTAATCTTCTTAAGAAGAATCACTTTTGGGAATGGTTAAAAGAGTGTCAAAAGGCCTTGGATGAGTTGAAGGCTGCTATCACAGAAGGACCAGTACTAGCACTGCCCGACTACTCAAATATCTTTGAAGGCTACACTGATGCTTCTGACTACGCTATTGGAGGGGTTCTGATGCAAGAAAGACATCATATTTCCTTTGAAAGTTGCAAGTTGAATGATACAGAGAAGCGATACACCATCCAAGAGAAGGAGATGACTGTAGTGGTGCATTGTCTAAGAACTTGGCATCACTACTTGCTTGGTTCATACTTCATTGTCAAGACAGACAATGTGGCTACAAGCTACTTCCAAACTCATAAGAAGTTAAACTCCAAAAGACTAGGTGGCAAGATTTCTTAGCTGAGTTTGATTTCGAATTTGAATACAAGTCAGGCAAGACTAATGTGGTTGCAGATGCGCTAAGCCGCAAGGCTGACTTGGCAGCTATTTCCATGGTCAAAGGAGATATTATGCATACTACCAAGGAAGGGTTGCATCATGATCTATTAGTAAAAAATTTTATGGAGTTAGCTAGAGAAGGTAAGACCAAAAGATTTTGTCTAGAAGATGACCTTCTCTACACCAATGAGAGAAGACTATACATCCCTAAATGAGAAAATCTAAGAAGAAAGTTGGTGAGAGAAAGCCACGATACCAAGTGGACTGGTCACCAAGGTCAGCGAAGAATGTGGTGAAGGTCACTAAGGTGAGTTTTTCAAACTTCTTGGATCGGAATTTCACTTTTCGACAAGCTTCCATCCTTAAACTGATGGGTAGACGGAGAGAGTGAATGCGTTACTCGAGTGTTACTTGAGGCATTTTGTAAGCGCTAATAAGAAGGATGATGGTAATCAGTGCCTTACTCGACTCAAAGTGGCATTCAAATAGGTTTCAAACACTAAAATTTAATCAAAACTCAACAAATTCATATCTAAAGTAAATAGAAAATATAGAAAAGATGCTCACGCATCATTGTTTCATTCAATTTCAAATAATTCATGTGGCTGATGAAGCTAGTATATAAGAAATGCTTTGGTGACCTACCATCAAACTGGAGTGCAAGCCTCAGTTATCGAATTATATGTTGGGTTCGAGGAAATCAAAGATGTTGATTTTTCAGAACCCAACATAGACGGGATGAGTTAGAATATTGAAAACGATGTGAAGAGTTTGAAGGTAATTATGAAATTATTGGTCCAACCTTCTCCTGATGTCACCGGTTGTCCAATCTTTATGTTACTCAATAGCTGGTTGATAATCATTCCACTTGGCATATTATAACAACCCATATTTTTATAAAAATTCCGACATAACCTCTCCTAAAAGTGGACTTAACCACTTTTAAAGGTTTTCTCAATTCATAAACATTTGAACCATTAACCATAATATCATGAAATTAAGCAATAACTTATTCGTAATATATAAGTTACTACAGCAAAAACCACTAAATCCACGTCTTAGTTAAATTTTACATACGAGTGAGTGAAAAGCTGGTATCCATCGATAGTGGTCCTATTGATGACATCCATATCCAGCCCACGCAAAGAGCAATGCCAGAGGATCATCGATGTCCTTGCAATCATACCTTATGATTGACATAAGGATCAATACATGTGTGCAAGGCAACCTGAACCCCAACTAAACTTATGTATTCAGGCTTTTACTAATAACGTTGTTTCAAATAGACACTGTGACATTTCAGATAAATTTTCCTGCTTATTTGGTCAGTTAAATGTTGGCACCTCTTTAGGGTGCGGAACCATGCCATCTTGATTCCGCTTCCTCTATGGCGGTTCGGGCCAGGAGCACTACCAAATTGGGCTATACACTCATTCTCTAACCCACTTGTGCTGTAGTCAGGTGATTCAGTCACTGGCAAGCCATGAGTTCGGAGTCTGAAAATCATGCCAGCATCCTCTAAGGTAATCGTGCACTCACCATGTGAAAGATGAAACGTGTGCGTCTCAAGACGCCACCTTTCAACCCATGCGTCTATAATTGGACTGTAAGAAATGATCCTCCCAATCTGAGATATATGATAGAACCTGCTCTCTCTGAGTTGTTCTTCTACCTTAACATCATATAAGTCTATTTGGTTTAAGTGTCTCGTGTAAAAACTTCTTGAACCCTAAAAATAAAAGTAATAATTAACAAACAATAATTAGAACTAGTCAATAATTACTATTATTAAATTAATACTCAGCTTAGTAACAAATATAACTAATAATTACTAAATTATTATGGATTCATATAATTTATAATTACTAACTGAATTATTAATTACCAAGCATCATAGTAAACACAAAAATTACTTACATATATAAGATGTTAAAAATATTTTGATATATGCTCGTTAGCATGTGTGATGTCACGTTTTTCCATCTTCATCTTTAACTATACAATAAAAAACATATGAACCATTAATGATAATTATATCATATTTACTCGTGATTAATCTTCTATAATTATTATTTGAAAACATATATTGTAAATTAATAATAAATAATTAAAACACTAATAAAAATTTTGTTTTATTGTTAAATATTTTAAATAAACAATAATCTATTAAAAATAATCCTAAACATTAATATTAATAATTCTAATTTCTTATTTTTAGAAACAAAACTAAAATTACTGAAAACATATGCTAACAATTAATAACCTTAATTCTATTTTTTAATAAATAATTAGAATACTACAACAAATTTGGTTTTATTATTAAATATTTAATATAAACAATAATTTATTAAAAATATGCCCTAAACATTAATTTAATAATTATTTTTTTTAAACACATTCCAAATAAAACTTAAATTAGTAAGAATATATGCTAACAATTAATAATATTAATTATTTTTAATAAATAATTAAAATACTAAAAAATCCAGTTTTATTATTAAATACTAATAATTCTATTTTTTTTTTTTAAAAACCTTCCAAATAAAATTAAAATGAGCAAAAGTATATGCTAACAATTAATAATATCAATTATATTTTTTAAATAAATAATTAAAATACTAAAAAAGATTCAGTTTTATTATTACATATTTCATACAAAACTAAAATAACTAAACTAATCATAAATAATAATCAAGGGTAATATATATTGTAATAAATTTTTCAAACCTAAACAACTAAAAACATATACTAACAACTATTTATTAAAGAAATAAACCTGTTGTTGAAAAAAATATTTTAAATAAAATTAAAATTACTAAAATATATACTAATAATTAATTAATAATGTATTCTAACAACAATTAACTAATACTAACACTAGTACTACTACAATTACAACAACAAAATTGTATTTTTTAATTACTTGTAATAAACTGACAAGTATTTTATTTATTTAGTATTAATCAACAACAAAATAATATTAAAAAATAATAAACTATGCTTTTCTATAATGTTTTCAGCTTAAAACAAATTAATAATAACAATAACTATATATTAACCCGACAAATAAAGTGACTACAACTTACCTTGGTCACACGAAGGTAGAATAGAAAACTTCATTTGTTGTCCCAACAGCGATGTTTTCTTTAATGATGGGGTGAGGAGTAAAAATTTTGAAAGTGGTTTGTTGTTGTTGCTGAAGAATTGAAAGGGACCAAAGAGAAAACAATAAGAATAGAATTGTTTTTGCTGGGGAGGTTAAATAAAGGAGAAGAGAGCTATGTGTCGTTTATGTAGAACAAAACGTTATTGATGTTTTGCTCAAAATGTCGCCAATATTTTTGTAGTTAACGGCACTGTTGTTTTTTTGCGTGTCAGACAACGCTTCTACAACGATGTTAAACACGCCAATAGACTCATTTCTTGACCAATCTCTCCTAATGGACCAATATTTATTAAAAAAAAGTTAGATTAAAACCCATACTTATAATGTATTTTTTACGCATGTAAAAAAAATATCGAACTTCTCACCATATACTTTTGCTATTGTTAGTTATTCTATTGCGTAGTAGTTACCAATTATGTGTTTAATTTTATATGTATATATAGGAGTTAATACTCAAAATGGTTCTTGAAATTTCAATTGACTCAATTTGAACCCTCAAATTTTAATAAGCGACTCATGTTAGTTTTTCTGTTAATTTGCATTAACAGAATGCTTACCTAGAATGTTAAGTGACACGTGAACCATTACGTGGGCTGATAAGACTGTGTTGACATGGGAAAAAAATTAGTTTAGGCTCAGTTTAGCCCCTTTTAATGAACATAAAACCTAATAATGAATCCATACTTGACAATATATTTTGAATTGATTTGAGTGGATTTCATCATATAAACTCATATTTATTCATCTAAATAGCATGCTTTTGAGATTTCTTCCTAAATTGTGCTTGAAAGTGAAAACATGTTCTTTTGTGCTTAATTTAGTCAATTTTTATTCACTTTAATCCCATTTGGTGCCTTGATGTATTTGTTAAGTGATTTCAGGTTTCCAAGGCAAGTATGGGTCGAAGAAGTGAGGAAAAGAGCATGCAAAAAGGAAGAAACTATGAAGAAATGGAGTTTGAACATTCCAGCATCCGTGCGTGCGCACAAGCGACGCGTGCGTACGCACAAGCGCAAGCTCAGCGATGCGTATGCGTGACCCACATGTACGCGTGAGAATGATTTTTGCCAGGTAATGCGTACGCGTGATCCGTGTCACGTGAGCTCATTAATTGCAAATTGTTGGGGATGAATTCTAGGCCTCCAAAACCCAGTCCAACTCATTTCTGGAGCTATTTGAGGCTAAAGTGAAGAGGAATGAAGGGGGTAATTAGGTTTAGCTTTTACCATGTTTTATAGTAGTTTCTAGAGAGAGAAGCTCTCCCCTCTCTCTAGAATTAGAATTTCTTAATTTAATTTCTTGTAATTTCTCTTTTTAATTCTTGTTTTCATTTACTTTTCCTTGTCATTTATTATTATTGCATCTTTGTTCTTTTCCTCTATTTGTTATTTTATTTCTTTTGTTCTTTTATGTTTATGACACTTTGTTATTTTAATTTACTTTTAATGCAATTTATGTTTTGTGTTCCTTTATTGTTTAATAGGGTTGTTATTATGATTTTCTTGCTTTTGGTAGTTGTAGAATTTATTATTTCTTGTCATTTTACTATGTTTTTCTTTTATACCTTCCAAGTGTTTGATAAAATACTTGGTTGGATTTTTACTCAGTTTTTCTTTACTCTTGGTTGGGAAATTAGGTAGTTTGGGTGAACTTGAGTGGTGGATATCCATTCCACATTGTGTGAAGATTGTTAATTAATTTGGTTTCCACTAACTCTAAGCCTCTCATTAATAGAGTTGGCTAGGATTTGTGGATTTAATTATGCCTTTTTGACTAATTCTCGAAGTTAGGATTGACTAATTGGAATTAATTCACACACAATTACGATGTTTGTGGTCCATAACTAGGATAGGAATCCTTAATTACCCACTTCTTGCCAAGAGCCCTTTTTAGTATTAGAATTCCCTTTGCATTGCATTCAATTGCTTTTGATCTTTAATTACTTGCATGTTCATTTAATTTCTTGCATTTTAATTCCTTGTATCTTATAATCAAAATCCCAAAAATACACCTATAGCCAATAATTGATCACTTAATTGCAACTTCTAGGAAAGACGACCCGGAATTTAAAATTCTCAGTTAATTATTTGATTTGGATTGTGACATCTTTAGATTTAAATTTGATTGGGAGTTAGTTGTTGATCTAGACTATACTTATAATGATGGAATTCTATTTTGTGAAAATCTAGATCAACGATAAATTCCTTACATTACCTAACAAGTGACAAAGTCCCAAATTGAGATCATTGTTTGGATGTTGGAGAAGATGGTGGAGAGTACCAGCTAAAGTTTTGGAAACTACAAAGGTCTCATATAATGTTAGTACCTAGAAGCAGCCATGAACACAAGTGATATCATCATTTCCCATCCATTGATGTTGAGGCTGTAAAGAAACAAGACTTGTCCAAAGTCCATTGCAATTTATACGCCAAATCAATAAATCTAACAACACAATATAGTGACCAACATATGAATTCTAATGAATTAATGTTTAAGAAATTACCATATAGTCAGAGCATCGATTTCCACCTCTGCATTTCTCAAGTTACCTGTCAAAAGAACCAATATTTTGTTGTGTCATAGCTCAAGAACGCAATAATGATGTTCTTGTTTTGCGACTGCAGGAATGTCTAGGTAGTGAAGGATACGATAAAGGCAAACATGATAGGAATTGACCAAAGTGAAATGGTTCCTACTACTTGTGCTATGGTTTCCTCTTGACCCAAGAGGCTTAAAATTGGGGTGGTGAAGATGAACACCAAAAGAAGAATCAATGAAGTTATGAATAAAATAATCCATGATCTTTGAAGGTACACTCCCATCATGCGATATTCATTTACAGTGTATGCTTGACCACACAGTGTTAACAAAGTACTCATCATTCCTAACTGCAATAATTGTCATTAAAAACATAAATAATATCGGAGGAGGAACTTAGTAGTGTGAATAGGGACCATATTATGATTGTAATTGTATTTACAGTACAAACATGTCAAGACAATTCAACAAAATAAATTCATAGCATAGTTAAATTGAAACACAAAATACAAATAAAAAGCACAGATAAAACCCTTAAAGTAACATCATTTTGATTGTTCTGATAGCAGAAGTTCAAAAACTTGAAATGTTTTTTTTCATGTCAGAAAATAACAGGAATCACTATTGATTGATAGCAAAAGTTGAAGCATGCCCAAAAATATTACAGAAAAAAAAGAAGTTAAATTTTAATTAATGAAACAGAGAAAAATCCTCCAGATTTCTTTTAACACAAATATTTTTCCATTCCCAAAATAAAAATTTAAAAAAGGAGAGAAGAAGCTCTTTTTGTCAAATTTATTTAATTAAAAATAATGAAAATTTTAGCAAGCTGCTAAACCTAATCCATTTGAGCATCAAATAGTGAAATTAATGGCCTATAAATCCTAATCAAGAGAAGACACAAAATATAATATTGAACACAAACGTAGAATGGTTATGTTACTAACCTTTTTGGGAAAAACGGTGGTGCACACGTTGTTCTTCCTCGTCCTAGTAAACGGGAACGCGTGCGACGAACTTTGCTGGCAACATTGATCTTCCACAGTATGGTGTATGAGTGAGAATGAAAAAGAAGAAGAAGAGTTTCCTTCTTTGAGTGATTTGATCATAGATGATGAAGTGTAATTGAATTTTAGATCCAAAATGGCTAAAACGATGTCGTCTGAAGAGAGATTACACACCAAGGAAAAAAACGACGTTGTTTAATAAGGTTAGGTATCAGGTCCACATCTCTCTTAATGTTTTAGGTATGCATTCTATTAATGGAGATTAACAGAAGGGCTAACGTGAGTCACTTATTAAAACCTGGGGGTTCAAATTGAGTCAATTGAAATTTTAGGAGCCAATTTGAGACTACCAACAAATTTCAGAGATCATTTGAGTATTAATTCGTGTATATAGATTTTAAAATATTAAACTTACCTAAATTCCCTTTACATTAGTTATAATATATTAACAAGCATTTTTTAAAATTGAGAAATTAACAAGATTTAATAGGAGTATAATTAACAAACGGCATTAATATTTTCTAAAATTTTAATAATTCTGTTAGGTGTACATTAAAATCAGTTCTAAAATTAAATATTATTGTAGAATACAGTGTTAACATATAAAATACATATTAAAATGAGTTAAAATATATATGTATTTATACACAAATATATAATAGCTAATTTTAGTAACTGATTTTGATGTGCACAAAATATTTTTAAGTTTTTAAATAAATAAGCATTTGTAGAAAATTTAAGACTTTAAAATTAGTTAATTAAGTATTTGAACAATTTTGCAGTTTTGAAATTGTTTAAAAACAAAAATTGAAACTATTACTCTTCATCATAAAATGAATCTTACTTTTACAAAACAATGTAGCTATACATCCAAGTTTTTTTGCAACCAAGTCTAACTAAGTTAGTCCAAACTCAATAAAAACCACTTTCATTATACCAGTATGTACACACGCGCGTTTCAATAACACAAACATATCCTTCTTCGTCTTCGCACTCCTTCTTTTTCACGTTCTTCCTTCTTCTTTTTCGCTTTCCTTCTCCTCTTTCTTCTTCGCATTTCTTCTTATTTTTTACGTGTTTTCTCTCAATCATCATTCTTTTATTATTGCTGTTGTCGATCGCTTTGCTTTTTTTCTTTTCCTCCTTTTGAGTAAGGTTCATTTGGATCCAAAAATGAATTCGAAGTGTTTTTGTTGATGATTGAGTCTTTTTGACTGTTGTTCAAAATTGAACTAATTTCAGTTTATTTGTGAATTAATTGAGATTCACTTGATGCTACTGATAAGTTTAACTAAATTTTTTATTCCTTAAGTAATTTTGGTTCATTTCTTTGTTTAATCGAGATTCATTTGGATCCAGAAATAAATTGTATGTATTTTTGTTGATGATTGAGTCTTTTTGACTACTTGTTCAAAACTAAACTAATTTCGGTTCATTTGTGAACTAATTGAGGTTCACTTGATTCTGCTGTTAAGTATTGACCAAGTTTTTTATTTCTTAAATATTTTGGTTCATTTATTAGTAGGGATGGCAACGGATCTCCATGGGGGCGGGAACATGCCCCCGCCCCCGCCCCCAATATCTGTCCCCGTCCCCGCCCCGTCCCCATGACGGGTAACAGGGACCCCGTATCCGCCGCGGACCTGGGTCTCCGCGGATATTCGCGAATTTTTGTAAAAATTAATAAAAATTAAAAAAACTGAAAAAAAATTAGAGAAAATCAAAGATAATCCTCAATTGTCATTACAAACATAAGATCCATAGTCTTTAAAGACTTAAATAGCAATAACAAAAAACATAATAATTTAAACATATCCATAAACAACCAAATATTACATAAATAACCAACCATATTCATAAACAACCAAATAAAGTTCATGACATCACATCATAAAAACATAATTCTACCATCTCAATATTCCTTTCATCTCGTAATGGTAGTGATGGTAGAATCCGACTTACTTGAATCCTACAGCAATAAGAAAATAATTTAAAGTTAAAAGCATATAATAACTCAATAAGTCAATAATATAAAAACATAATGTGTTATATGTAATTTAATAGTTTACTTACGTCAACATCCCCTTCAATGTTATGAATTGTGTAGCACTCAAATCCTATGTTCGTTGTGGTACCAAGTTCATTCCAAAGTCAATCTTGATTACACATTAGAGTCTCTAATGTGTCCGGACGCAACCTACTACGATGTGGCGTAACAAATCGACCACCCGTACTAAATGAAGATTCAAAGGCAACGGTAGATATAGGAATCGCCAAAAAATCCCTAGCAATAGCTTGCAAAGTCAGAAACTTCGCTCCATTTGACTTCCACCAATTTAAGATATCAAAATTATGTTCAGTTTGTGGTACCGGTCTCTCTTCAAGATAATAATCCAACTCACTCTTTGTATCAATAAATGCGGATTCCTCACTTACATGTGCAGCAAAATCAGCTTGCCAATCTTCATGACTGAACTTCCTCCCTTTTGACTTAAAGAAATTGATGGTGGTGGCGGCATATCTAATTGAGCAGCTTGGTCTCTCTCTATTCCCTTTGTTGCATATTCTAAAACTAAATCTTGCACTACCCTTTTCACTTGACCAATTACAACACATGCCTCCGTCTCACCATATATTTTACAAAAAAAAAATTCAATAAATACATCTTGTACCTAGGATCCAAAAGAGTCCCAATAGCCATAACTGTAGTAATCACACCCTAATACTTTTTAAACTTAGTTATCATACTAGTAGCCATCATTTCAATTATCTCATTTTCATAATATTTCCACTCCATCAAAGCCAACTTAATTACACAAACCTTAGAAAAATAAAGATTTGATGTAGGATAAGTTGTTCAGAAAACAATTCAGTCACATAAAAAAATATCCTCAATCTTTGAAAAATCTCATCTGCCATATCCCAATCCTTCTCACTAGGCAAAGATTTATATTGACTCTCACGCAATGACAATCTTTCAAATACATCTCTATACATAATTGCAACTTCAAGCATAAAAAATGTTGAATTCCACCTAGTTTTACAATCAAGACAAAGATTTTTTGTGTAGGGTATTTTAAGTTGCGCACATGTTTCCTTAAATTTTTCTTCTCTTTTAGGTGTTACAGTCCAATAATGAACACTATCCCTCACCCTTTCAATAGCATGTGAAATAAATTGTAACACATCCTTGACAATCAAATTTAATATATGCGCACAACATCGCATGTGAAATAATTTACCACCTAAGATAAAGTTTCTATGTGACATTTTAGTCAAAATATTATCAATCATAACGTCATTAGTACTGCAATTATCAATAGTCAAAGTGGATACCTTCCTATCAAGATTCCAATCCATCAAACAATCCACAAGAACCTCTTAAAGTACCTCAGCCGTGTGGGGAGCCGGCACATATATAAACATGTAATGATAATTTAGTACAATTATAAACAAGACAGCTTTGCAATTGTACACAATGGATAGCGGATACTCGTGAAGACAAACCATAACTGATAACTCTTTCCTTGCATTTTCTTAGTCGAAGGTATATGCACCAACCACAACTGTTTCCCCACTAGTTGTTGGAGTTGTCTTCATCATACACTGTCTTATATCTCTAGTGGTGCGGAGCTTGCAGCTTTTGAAGTGATCACGCAAGTGCGAAGTGCCTTGTTTTGGGTCACCAAGTAGCTTCGATTTACAATAATTGCATTCAGCCTTTAATTTTCCCTTGATTTCCACAATCTTGAATTGATTCCACACTTCGGAGGTCAACTTCCTTTTTCGAACACCACTTGTAGAGTTTGTCGTTCCTTCATTAGTAGTTGTAGTATCCGTTGGGGGTTCTTGAGGTTGAGATTGAGGAGCCTCTTGTGTAGTTTGAATATTAGTGCCTATAGGTTCTTCCGATGGAGTACTCTTCTCATGAGTATTACTCAATGCATCCGAAGAAGACATTATATAAATCATGAAATATAAATCATGAATTAAAATCACATAAATCCAACTCAGATATTTTCATAATGAATTTTTTATTGTATTAAACTAACAAGTAAAATAATAAATTTCTATATTATGGACCACAAAGCCACAAACTAATAGACAAATTGGAATGTTAATGGAAAGTTAGGAACAGACTAGAGGAAAAAGGTGCAATAATTGATATTGACATTCAAACCATCACCAGAAAAAAAAGGTTACTGACATAAAGGAATGTTAGGAACAGACTAGAGTACTTTTAAAGTGAATGTTATAAAAATCTTGTTACACAAATTCCAACTAACATAAAGGAACACTATTCGAGATTAATATAAAAAACAAAACATCTTACACTATTATCATGTCAAAGTAACAAATCAACATTTTTATTACCCAAAAAAAATCAACATTTTACAAATAATTTCTATCAAATCTGCATTGATGGAAAGAAAAAATTGTTTTCCATCTGATATACAAAACGCAAGTGTACTTCTGCAGTTTTATGTTGACCTAACTAAGTTGCCATTGGTAAATATTGAATCCAAACATAGAGAACCAAAATTCTTGAGCATTTTTCAATTTCTTGTTCATCTCGTTGATATAAAAAACTTGGGTTGCATCCTAAAAAAATTGATCACTTGCCAGATCTCATTGACCAAAATTGATTGCCATATCCATACAATAACTAATTAACTATCCTAAAACAAATCTGCTTAGCCAACATTTTCCCTACTGCTTACGAAATTGTCAATACTCAATAGGGGGATAATAATTCTCATGGATACTCCAAAAGAGATCGGCACCAAAAAACTGATTTCACTATCATTTCCTTTCCATTTTCATATGGCATTTGGGCATATGTATCTGCTAGAGGTTTGTTATGTCCCCCTTGAATTATATGACACAAATCTTTAAGCAGAGAGTGTATAAGTAGAGAAGCATAGAAACGAATTGAAGAGTATAATATGGGAATTGGAAATTTTGTTTCATAAACACTGTTGGGTTTAATCTGCTCAGATGTTGAAATATAAATTACACAACCAGAAATTCATAGTCGAAAATTCATTAACCTAATCAGAAATTCACAAATTAGTTAACCTAATAAGAAATTCATAAATTCAAAACTCAAAAATCCAGAAATTAAAAACACAGAAATTCCTTACCCTAATTCAGAAATCTAATTTCAGAAAAGAGGATGGAAGACCAGCGAAGACCAGCGCTAACATACCTGAACCTGACTGAGAAAAGGAAAAGGAAGACCGGCGAAGACCGGCGATGCGAAGAGGAAGACCCGCGGCGGTGAGATCGACTGCCTCGACACCTTCAGTGAGCGAACCGAGCCACTCAATGGATCTGGGGTGAGAGGCGGCAGGCGACAGTCGGCAGTGGGCGGTTAGTAGGAAGGAGCCAGGAGGGGCTGAGCCGCTGAGGGTTTGAGGAGGAGTGGAGAGTTCAGTTCTCTGTCTCTCTGAAGCAAGGAATGTGACGGCTAGATTAGGTTTGAACAATGGCTGATGGTTTACATATTATATATATATCAGGGTATTTTTGTCTTTTTACACAAAAGGGGATTTAACGGGTCCGCACGGGGCGAGGACCTCTATCCCCGTCCCCGCCCCGTTTATTTTACGGGGCCCCGTCCCCCGTCCCCACGGGTAGAAAAAATTCCCCATACCTGCTCCCCGATGGGTAAATCCCCGCAGGTACCCACCCCGCCGGGAATTTTCGCCATGCCTATTTATTAGTTTATTTGAGATTCATTTGGATCCAAAAATGAATTTGATGTGTTTCTTTTAATTATTGAGTCCTGTTTTACTTTTTGTTCAAAACTAAACTAATTGAATGGAATGGAGTGAAATCTAATGCAATTAAATAAAGTGATCATGAATAATTTCATTCCTCTTTGTTAAAAAATTTGGTCAATACTTAACAGCAGCATCAAGTGAACCTCAATTAGCACACAAATGAACCAAAATTAGTACAAATTTTAACAAATAGTCAAAAAGACTCAATCATTAACAAAAACGCATCAAATTTATTTCTAGATCCAAATGAACCTCAATTAAACTAAGAAATAAACCAAAATTACTTAAAGAATAAAAAATTTGGTCAATACTTATCTGCAGCATCAAGTGAACCTCAATTAACACACAAATGAAGCAAAATAAACTAAGAAATGAACCAAAATTATTTAATGATAGCATCAGAGAAAATCAGAACCAATAAAAATGTTAGCAAAATATTAGCGTTATTGGTGATGAGATAACGAAAGAGAAATATAACGAAGAAGAAGGCGCATAATTTGAAAAGTAGTTATAACAATTTGGTTAGACATAGTTAAATATTTTACTCGAATATAGAGTTTTATTCTTTACACAATTGCTCGTAAGAATGCATATGAGTTGGGTTGGCTTAATTAGATTTGAACCCGACCTGAATATTTTATGGGACCTATCTTAAAGATTCGAATTTGATTCTAAAATTAATTTGAAATGAATTAAGTTAAATCAAATCAAATGGATATAGTTGTCATCTTAGCATTTTTATTAAAGAGTATAATTGAAATATATTTTAATATTAGGAGTAAAATTATTTTAAATTAAATATTAATATTTTTAAATTTTTCAAAAAATCTAATATATATATATATATATATATATATATATATATATATATATATATATATATATATATAATCCGATAGGTCAAAGACTAATTTGTCGCAGATCTGAACTCTATTTAAGGAAATGTCGCTGGCCAATGAGTTATTGCATGCACAAGGTAGGATTCGAATCCCCGACACATACCTAAGGCTGCGTTTGTTTACAGAGACAGGACACTGAGATAGGGACACAGAAATATAAAATCGTGTTTGGCAGAGGAGACATGGACAGAGACACTGAATTAGTGTATTTTGTGTCCATCCTGACAGGAAGGACACAGAAACACTAACAAGGGACACAATTTATTTTTTATTTTTTCTTTCATTATTCTTGTTAATTTTTCATAATTAAATTTTTTATTATTAGGTTTTTCATTTCAAATTTTTTGAATGAAAAAAAATGAGAATAAATTGAATTTTCATAATTTGTTCTAGTTTATCGCTAAATAGAATACAAGAACACAAAATTTTGTGTCTCTGTCCATCAGTGTCTTGTCTTGTCCTGTTATCAGTGTCTTGTCCTATTTTATTCTCGAAAATAAATGCAGCCTAAGCGAATGAGTGAACTTACCACCTTTTTTTCTTCATGGATATAATTCCTTTTTTTTTCCTCTCTTCGGAGTGGGGATGGGCGTTTGGGTTTATAAACAGTCAAGAGCTATGAAGGGTAAAATTGTTGAAGAGGCCCAACATGCTTCCACAGTCACAAAAGGCCTAAGCTTGGCCCAAGCTTGATGTTTTCCGCTGCGGCATCGTGTTCTCCGGTCTCTCCTTGAGTTATGCAACTGAGTTTAGTTGGACATAATTTTATTGGCCAGTGCATCCAGCATTTTATACATATTGTGATTCAAAATGTGTTTTTTCTACTTTGAGATGGCCTTTCAAATATGAAAGGCCCAAAATATGAATCCTGGATTAGAAATGAGGAAAAAGAAGTTACACGACCAAGAAAAACAATGCTTGAGGTAAGAATATATTTAATTTATCTAAGTACGCTGAATTTGTTGCATTGTCAGTCAATTTTCTTCATTTCTCATAACGGTCTCAATATTATTCTCATTTCATTTGATAGAATTTGATCGTTGATTCTTTTTCCAGCAAACATGGCATTTTATTTAGATTTTTCTGCAATTAAGAAGGGGAGAAAACAAATCAGGACAAGAAACTCGGTTGCTTGCTCCCTCTGACGTTTATTCCATTTTGGTCAGGTTGCATTGTGATATAAATTTCATATATAATCATAATTGCTAAAATCAAATCACCAATCAATCCAATCAAACGTTAGATCATTGGTAGAATTGAATGCTTTATTTTAAAATTTTAATTTAATTCATATAAAGAATTTTTTATTTCATTATCAGTAAAAAAATGGAGTTTTATTTGAAAATGTCTATAAACGGTGTTTGCCCTTTTCCCCCAAATTTCCTTCTTCTCTCGACCCCGAAGCTGGCTTCGTTTTTCCTTTCATTCAAAATGAATGAATCCATCTTCTCTCTCTTCCCGTGGCTATATGCCACTTCTTGTTTTCCTTTTTTTTTTTAAGTTGTGTGGGCCCCACTTGATATTGGGGACCCACCAACAAATCTCCCCCTCACCAATTCAAGTGGGGACAGGCTGCTCCACCAAGCCCGCCTTCTCTTTGCAGGAATCAAACTTCACTGCAGGTAAACTCTTAGTCATCATATCTGAACCATTATCATCAGTATGGATCTTTTCAAGTGCATATGACTTCATCTCAAGCGCTTGACGTATCCAATGATACCTCACCTCTATATGCTTCGATCTAGAATGAAACGTCGGATTCTTGCTGAGATGGATAGCACTCTGACTGTCACAAAATAACACAAACTTCTCTTGATTGATGCCTAACTCTTGTAGGAATTTCTTCATCCACAAGAGTTCCTTAGAAGCTTCAACAACAGCAATGTATTCTGCCTCTGTAGTAGACAAAGCAACACATTTCTGAAGTCGAGATTGCCACGACACAGCTCCCCCTGCAAAAGTCATCATATAACCAGAAGTAGACTTCCTTGAATCAAGATCCCCAGCCATATCTGCATCTGTGTAACCATCCAACACAGGTTGGCCACTCCCAAAGCATAAACAAACTCTGGAAGTACCATTAAGGTATCTGAGAATCCACTTCACTGCTTGCCAGTGTTCCTTGCCAGGATTAGAGAGAAACCGACTAACAACGCCAACTGCATGAGCAATATCCGGCCTGGTGCAAACCATAGCATACATCAAACTGCCAACTGCAGATGCATATGGAATCTTCTTCATTTCCACTTTCTCTTTCTCACTTGTAGGACATTGCTGCGAACTCAGCTTGAAATGACTAGCAAGTGGAGTACTAACAGGTTTGGAATTACTCATGCTAAACCTCTCTAAAACCTTCTCAATGTACTTCTGCTGTGACAACCACAGTTTCCCATTCTTCCTGTCACGAGTGATACTCATGCCAAGGATTTTCTTTGCAGGACCCAAATCCTTCATAGCAAAGGATCTGTTCAAGTCTTTCTTAAGACTTTCAATCTTCTTAGTGTCATGACCAACAATCAACATGTCATCAACATAAAGCAAGAGAATTATAAAATCACCATCAGAGAATTTCTTAACATACACACAATGATCAGAAGAAGTCTTACTGTACCCATGACCTTCCATGAAGGAATCAAACTTTGTGTACCACTGCCTTGGCGCTTGCTTTAACCCATATAAGCTCTTCTTCAACTTGCATACAAGGTGCTCCTTTCCTTTAACCTCGAAACCCTCTGGTTGCTCCATATAGATTTCTTTATCTATGTCACCGTGAAGGAATGCAGTCTTCACATCAAGCTGCTCAACCTCTAAATTCAAGCTAGCCGCCAATCCAAGCACAACTCGAATAGAGGACATCTTCACAACTGGAGAGAAAATCTCCTCAAAATCAATACCTTTCTTTTGCTCAAAGCCTTTCACAACCAATCGAGCTTTGTACCTTGGCCGTGAGACACTTTCATCCGCTTTCAATTTGAACACCCATTTATTCTTGAATGCTCTCTTACCCTTCGGCAACTTCACCAATTCAAAAGTATGATTCTCATGCAAGGATTTCATTTCTTCTTGCATGGCCTTCAACCAATCTTCCTTATGCTCATCAGACATAGCTTCCTGGTAGCTCTCTGGCTCCCCAGTCTCAGTATTCATCACATACTCATGAGGAGAGTATTTCTGAGAAGGATGACGCTCTCTAGTAGATCTTCTCAATTCAGGCTCAACTGGTGGTTCAGGTGGAACTTCAACATCTGGCACCTCAGGTTGAGGTGTAGGTTCATCATGCAAATCATCACCATCATTATCAACTTGTACATCTCCCCCATCAACAGGAGGTCTAGTGGAAGGACCAGGTTCATCATCAACAGAACGTCTAACAGTTACTGTTGGCTTATCTGTCTTCTCAAGATCTTCAATAGTTTGGTCTTCAAGAAAAATCACATCTCGGCTTCTAATTATCTTCTTGCTCACCGGATCCCATAATCTGTAACCAAAGTCTTCGTGACCATAACCCATGAAGATACACTGCTTTGACTTCCCATCAAGTTTAGACCTTTCATCTCTTGGAATGTGAACAAAAGCCCTGCAGCCAAACACTCTCAAGTGACTATAGGAGACATCTTTACCTCTCCAAACTTTCTCTGGAACATCACCATTTAGTGGAACTGAAGGAGAAAGGTTGATCAAATCTACTGCAGTCCTCATTGCTTCACCCCAAAAGGATTTAGGCAACTTTGCATGAGAGAGCATACACCTGACTCTATCATTGATAGTACGATTCATTCTCTCAGCAACTCCATTATGTTGAGGAGTCTTAGGAACCGTCTTCTCAATCTTGATCCCATGTCCTTTACAATACTCTTCAAATGGACCCCTGTATTCACCACCATTATCTGCTCGAACACATTTCAATTTTCTTCCTGTTTCTCTTTCAACACTTGCATGAAAGTATTTGAAGATTCCGAGCACCTGGTCTTTAGATTTCAAAACAAAAGCCCACACTTTTCGAGAATAATCATCAATAAAAGTAACAAAATATGATGCACCACCTAGTGTCTTAGCATCCATAGTGCAAACATCAGTGTGAACTAAATCTAGAACATGTGATCTCCTATGAGGTCCAGAATTATGAAATGATACTCTAGCATGCTTTCCAACAAAACAATGAGTGCAAGTATTTAAAGTTGTACCTTTCACAGGAAGTGAGTGCTTCTTGGCTAAGACGCTTAGTCCTTTCTCGCTCAAGTGACCAAGACGTATATGCCACAAATCAGAAGAGGAATCATCAGCTACATTCACATCTTCTTTGCACAACTTTGCTTGCAACCGATAGAGAGTAGTAAGACTATTGTCTTCTCTAGCAACAATGAGAGCCCCTTTGGTAATCTTGCATTTTTCACTACCAAAGGAAGTGCAATACCCCTCTTAATCCAATGCCTTCACTGAAATGAGATTGAACCGCATATCTGGCGCATGCCTAACATTCTTCAACTGCAACTTGCATCCCATGTTGGTTTCAAGCCACATATCACCCATACCAATGATATCACACACTCCTTTATCTCCCAATTTGATCTTGCCAAAATTTCCAGCAGTATAGGAAGTGAAAAATTCACGCTTCGGAGTGACATGACATGAGGCACCAGAGTCCATAATCCAAGTAGAATCATCACAGACAAGATTCACATAATTTTCATCATATGTGATAAGAACATCTTCATAAACAATAGCAGCAGTTTCTTTATCACTATCTTTACCTTTGTCTTCGTTTCTTCCCCTTGATTGTTCTCTTTTCAAGAACCTACAATACCTCTTGATATGCCCCGGTTTGCCACAATGGTGACAAATGAACTCCTTTCTTGGCTTGTACTTTCCTCTTGACTTGCTTCGACTCTCTGACCTGTCAGAACTGTGAGGTTTTCTACTTTGACTTCTCCCCCGTGACTCTGAAACAAGTACTTCTGACTGGGAGGAGGCATTAGTCAAACCCCGCTCTCTTCTTCTGGCTTCTTCATTCAACATACTCTCTTTAACCATTGCTAACGTCAACTTTCCTTTTGGAGCTGAGTTAGTCAGTGTCACAACCAGAACTTCCCAACTATCAGGCAAAGAGCTCAACAACAACAAGGCTTGCAACTCATCATTCAAAGTGATTTCATTATTTGTCAATTGGTTCACAGTCTCTTGAAAAATACTCAAGTGCTCCGGCATTGATTTACCTTCAACATACTTCATATTGACAAGCTTCCTAATCAAGAATGCTTTGTTTTGCACATTCTTTCTCTCATATAACTCCTTCAATTTGTTCCACATCTTCTCAGCATTCGTTTCGGTGTCAACATGTGGATACACACTAAGATCAAGCCATTGCCTCATCAAAGCAACTGCCTTCCGATTCAGCTTCTTCCATTCAGCATCGGATTTAGTACCTTTGGATTTATCCCCTTCCACAGGATCATACAAGTCCTTGCTATACAGCATATCTTCCATGAGGGTCTTCCAAATTGAATAATTTTGGGAATTCAGTTTGACCATATTCGGTCCATGAGTATTTTCCTCCATTTAATCAGCACAGAGATAAACAACCAAAGCTCTAGATACCACTTTGTTGGGAAAACTCAACACAGGTTTAAACCAAGAACCTGTCTAACAGCGGAAGCACCAAAAATAATTTTTCCACAACCTGTGCAATTAAATGGGTAACACCAAAGATACTCCAAGTAGCAAATATAATGGCAGAAATTAAATAACCAGACACCAGAATTTTAACGTGGGAAAACCCCCAAAAGAGGGACAAAAAACCCACGGGACCTAGTCCAGAAAAATCTTCCACTATTAGAATAATGGGTACACAAACAGTCTTCCTAGTAACACTAGGGCATCTCAACAATCAACAAAATACATCACCAAAACTGGTGGAATCAACATAAATCCTCCACAAAAGTGGGTATCTCAAATCAGGCAAAAGAGAAGGCAATACAACAAATAAGTTATATCCTAATGTTCATCTCCACACCAGGAATAACATACTAAAATTTTATAAGAAATGGAGCAAGTTTACCAAGTCAATGTGATCAAGGTTGGTTTGCCCTTTTCCCCCAAATTTCCTTCTTCTCTCGACCCCGAAGCTGGCTTCGTTTTTCCTTTCATTCAAAATGAATGAATCCATCTTCTCTCTCTTCCCGTGGCTATATGCCACTTCTTGTTTTCCTTTTTTTTTTTAAGTTGTGTGGGCCCCACTTGATATTGGGGACCCACCAACACTTGTATTATGTTTTTATGTGTAAAAAAATATTTAATTACTCTTGGTCTTTATAGTTTTGCGAAATTTTTAATTAGGTTTCTATACTTTTTTTCCTTTTAATTGAGTCTTTCTATTAATTTATTTTTTTAATTGGATCCCTACACTTTTTTTCTTTTATTTGAGTCCCTGCACTAATTTTGTTTAGTTGAATTCTTATACAATTAAGTCAATTACTATTAAAAAAGACCTGATTAAAAAAAATTAATATAATGACCCAATTAAAAAAAATATAAAAATCTAATTAAAAATTTTATAAAATTATAAAAACTAACAGAATAATCAAATCTTAAAAAAATTGTATCTAAAGCAATCTGCCTCCTGCATATTGTTAGCCCTAGAATCTTGCAAAACACCATTACATACAATAGCGAGACATTACACCAATAACCATTCAATATCCAAAAAAAATGAGGCAAAGAGTATAAAATGTCACAACTACCCTATCCATTATTCAGTGATTATTAGACGAGGTGGGTGACTTACATCTTCAGCTCTTCAAGATGGGTTCAAAACCCCTACTCCATTGATATACTTGCGAATTATTTCACAAGTGAATCCACCCTCACAAATAAACGGGGGCAAGAATAAAGATATTTGTTTTATTGGGGATCCGCTAAATTTTTGCAAAAGGTGAAATTCATAAAATATCCTTGTATATAAAAATTATTTTATATTATTTTATTGGAAACTATTTGTATTTCATTTTTTTATTGTGTACATTGGTGATTTTATGTGTTCGGAAATTATGTTAAATTTATATTTAAATTATGTTTTAATAATATGATAAATTTATTTAAATTATATTAGATTATATTATGATTGTAGCATTTTTTTTATGTTTTAAAGATTAATATCCATATATACATGTAAGTATCTAATTTTTACGAAAAGAACTAAACCGAGACGAACAACAAAAATAGAACGGGGATGAAAAGTATATTTCTAAATTAAGACCGAAGACATTTTTATTAATACTTAATGTTTAAAATGTGGTTTAAATAAAAATTGTACAACATCTACAATATTTATTTCACTTTTAAAAATACATTACGAAGAAAGTTATTTATATATTTCCGTGAAAATTAAAGAAAGCGTGAAAACTTTTCCCACCTAACGATTAGAAATGAAAAGAAAAAAGATAGCAACTATGTTATATTCCTATCCCTGTAATCAATATAAATTAAATTTTATATATTATTCACCATGAAGTATCAACTATATGTCCTTTAGATATAAAATTTGTTTTTCCTTTTCTGGTTTTTTCCCGTCCATTGTGTTAAAATTGGTGTATTTATACCAAACATAAATACATATAATATTGCTGTTTTGTTAAGTGACTCCAATATATTTTACTTACATATATCATATACTATATATAAATATTGATATGTATGTATTTTTAATTTGAATCGGTCCAATTGATTTCTTGTGACTTTTTCTATGATAAGTATTAGTTTGAGATAGGGATGACAGGATTTGAACCCGTGATATTTTGTACTCAAAACAAACCTAATGTACTACCAAAAAGTGCATATACATAATAGACATATTAAAATTATCGTAAAAGTATTGATTTTAGAAGATAGAATGTCTAATATTTTTTCATCCAACGAACTAATTGAATTGTTTTGAGCAACTCTATTACTGAAAATAACAAAAACATCTTTAAATACCCAAAGTTCCGCCCGATATCTAGGACTATATTAGTACTTCCACTTCTTCTGTCTTTTTTGGTGCTGCTGATGTTCCCAAGCCACACGCTGATGCGAAATCAAAGTCTCCATATTTTCAAATTTACCATATTTCATTCAACTATGTATAATCAAAAAGTGGGTGTGTGAAAGAAAAAATATGTATGAGCACAGGGTAGAAAGTAGTGGCATGCATGCTACTTGCGGCTACACTTCTTCTGTGATGGATGCTACTATGCAGAACCCGCATGTCCAAACGTGTCTCCATTTTTACTGGGTGCATTACTGCGATTGCAAAATCCTATCCACTCCCTTTTGGTCTGTGTGATCATATCGTACACAAAGAGCCTATGTTATCCGATATTCAAGTGACAATGGATACATGTGGGACAAGTACTACTTTCCATCTCCATTTCAAAATATGTCTCATGTGTCTTCGCCTCATTTCTATCATTACTTCCTGTTAAAATTGGATATTTGCGGATATTCATATATGTATTACACTAAACACAACATTATAATATAATTTAATAAAATTTAACATATAATATCATAATTTAACATAATTCAACATACATTAAAAACAAAGACTTAAGACCAATATTTTTCTATTTTTATTTTTACGAAGAACAACACAACCTCTTATAAAAAAAGAAACACTTCGGTTTCAAATATTTATTACTTTAAAATAATACAAATTTTCTATTAAAAAACCTATCAAATAATAATAAAAATTAATTTTATGGAAATTTTTATTTGTAGTATGTAGAGTTTTAAATTTCACAAAATTATTTTTAACAATAAAACTAATTATTACTCCCACTACTATCACTTTCTTTATCCTCATTATAATTATCATTATTATCTTTTAACACATTAACATTACCATTCATTTTTCATTTCTTGTATGGTATTATTTTTTTTTTAAAAGTATTTGTACTGTAAATAGTAATTGTAAAATTTTTTTCTAAAGATAATATAAATTTATTATAAACCATTTAATTAAAACATATTTAGAATATTTATGCTAATTTAAATTAAAAACTTATTATATAATTAATGTGTATATTATGATTGAAGAATAGAAATATAAGTAAAAAGGATCAAGCAAAATATCGTGAAATTAGTTAAAGGACTTATATTGTTGAATAAAAATAGTCTATATCCAAAATATCTAAGAATATTACCTTAATTTTTGAAATTATATATTTTAAGTCATCTTAACTGTTAGAACTTATTTGAATAGTAACAATTAGATAATAGTATCATTTAAATTTTAAAATAACCTATAAAATAATAGAAGTTCAAATATTAAATCTATGCCCTTTAAAGAAATTATAAAAAAAAATCAAAGTCAACTAAATTCTATTGAATTACTTATTTATTATTTGCTTTTGCACGGCATGGTGAGAGTTGGGTAGCGGGTTAATTATGATAAGAATGTATAATTGGAAAGGAAGCAGAAGAAGGGAAGCACTAATTAAATATGCCATAGTTTGACTGAGAAGAGGTGAGTTTTCATGGAAGGACGAGCCATCCATCCAAGCGTGCAGCATTGCATGCGCCCAATAAATGCACACCATGGCTTATGTACACATCACTCAGATTACCATTAAATCATGTTGTAGGTGCGTGCAACCACAACAGACGCAAGAGATAGAAATAGGTGTGATAAAGAGATGTTAAAGTACCCTAAGAATTTATTATTTTTAAGTTATTAATTTATTTTTTTAGTTAATAATTTAATAATATATTTTTAAATATTAATAATAAAAAATAATAAATTTTTAAAATTTTTATATTCATCTATATATTTGTTTTTTTATTATGTTACATATATATTAAAATTAATATATTTGCTTTTTTTTTTCTCTTTATTGCTTTTTTTATTCATTCATGCAGTATTTCAGGCGTGCGCTTGCAGAACCGTGACCCATTACAATCGGACGCATTGGCATTTTTGGCAGAACTACTGCTGCAACGTAACTACCTTATGCCCATGCGCTTCTCAATTAATGTTCATCTTTAACTTCTATTTTTCGTTCTTTTTTTTATTAGTAAAGTTGTTGCTCGCAACTCCAATTTGAACTTGAGAACATTTTCCTTTTTATAGTGAATTATTAGGTGTGAGATCTCCAACGATGAACCAAATTATATGTTATATATTGTTATAAACATTTATAAAATTTTGTGGTTTAATAACTGAAATAATATTTTTTATTATAAAATATCAGTGGTATTTTGTTCTTTTATAAATAAAATTTTTTATTAGAAAATATTAATTTAGATCTTCAGTAGATTTATAGTGAATGCTATAATTTTTTTTATTTTGAAGATATTTTAAGATCTTTCTTGTAGCTCTATAGTGTTTCTGACTTGATTTTTGCATGAATCTTACCAATAAATGTGTTGCATATATAATGTTGGGTCTTGTGGTAGTTAGATAAATGAGACTTCTAATGAGACTTTTGTATTGCAAAGAATCTGCCAGATCCATCTTCTTTTGTAATTTCTCATTATGGACTAGAAGAGAAGATATTACTTTGTAATTATTCATCTTAAATCTTTGTAACAAATTTTGAGTATATTTCTTTTGTGAGATAAAAATTTCGTCTTTATTTTGGTTTACCTCAATGCCAAAAAAATAGTCTAAGCCAATCATCTCAAATATCTGCTTCATTTCTTCTTTGATCATAGTCTTATTATTTTCTGTGTAGATAAGATCGTCCACAAACAAGGAAACTATGAGAGTGTTTGAATTACCCTGTGTCTTGATGTAGAGTGTAGGCTCATTTTTACTCCTCCTGAATTCATGATCAGTGAAATATTTGTCAATTCGACCGTATCATGCTCGCGGAGCTTGCTTGCGTCCATAGAGTGCTTTCTTTAGCCTTAACACCTTGTCTTCATGTCCTTCTATAACAAATTCTTGTGGTTGATCAACATATACTTCTTCTACTAATTTTCCATTTAGAAAGGAAAATTTCACATCTAATTGATAGATTTTTCATTGATTTTGTGCGGCTAGTGCAATGAACACTCTTATTATATCTAGGCGAACTACAGGTGCAAATGTTTCTGTGTAGTTTATCCACAGAAATTTGTGCATATCCTTTAGCTACGAGCCTTGCCTTATGCTTCTAAATGGATCCATCAGGATTAAGTTTAGTCTTGTACACCCATTTGATTCCAATGACATCTTCTCAATGACATTTGATCCTATGTGTTGTTCTTCTTAATCATCTTGATTTTTTCTTCCATGACATTTCTCCATTCTTATTTTTCTGCTTCTACGAAGCTTGTAGGCTCGATCTTGGCAAAGTTGCATGTTTCATATAGGTCTTGTAGATACTTAATTTTTTTTGGAGGAGAATCAATGGTTGTTTCTACTGTTGGAGTAGTTGTACTTGCTTCTTCATGTTCTTATTCTTCTAGTCTTGTAAGTGGTTGCTGTGATACTTTAATACTTCCTTTCTCGATTTTTTCGTCTTCCCAGTTCCATGAAGTATTTTCGTCAAACTCCATGTCTCTGCTGATGGTGAGTTTCTTTGCTTGCAAGTTATACACACGGTATCCTTTTGATTGTGTTTATACTCAAGGAAGATTCTTTTCTCTATATTTTCATTGAGCTTGCTTCTTTTTTGTGAGAGAATGTTGACATAACATATGCATCTAAAGACTCTTAGAGGCCTTGCAGAAGGTTTTTGTCCACTCCATTTTGATTGGAGTTTTATTTTCTATTGCCTTAGGGGACCACGATTTAGTAGGTATACTGCTGTGTATATAGCTTCTGCCCAGAAAATGTTTAGCAAAATTTTCTCCTTGAGAATCAAGCATGCTATTTCTATCACAGCTCTATTTTTTCTCTCAGATACTCCATTTTGCTCAGGAGCATATCCCATTGTAAGTTGACGCTCAACACCCTCTTCTTCGCAGAATTTATTAAATTTTTTGGAAGTGTATTCAGCTCCTCTGTCACTACGAAATACCTTAATGCTACGACCACTTTGCTTCTCCACATGTTGCTTGAACTTCTTGAAGATGCCAAAAATCTCTGATCTTTCACGTAGGAAATATACCCGCATAATTCTAGTATAATCATCGATGAAGAGAGTACTTGTCGTCATTGTTTGATGGAGTCTTCATCAGACTACAAACGTCAGTGTGAACTAATTCAAGTATCTCCTTGGATCGCCAAGCTCTTCCAGAAGAAAATGGTTGACGATGTTGCTTGCTAAGTAAGCATCCTTTGCAAGGTTGATTAATCTCTCTGATACTTGGTAGATCTCTCATTAGTTACTTTTAATGTAGTAGCTTTAATCCCTGAAAGTGAAAATGGTCAAATCTTCAATGTCACAACCATGAAATATCTTCTTGTGCCTTTAATGCGGTTTCTATGATATAGCTTCATTTGAGTGGAAAGCTCCTGATTTTCATTTTGACAATTGCTAGAAGTCTTTTAGTTTTTCTTTCACTTATGGTGTATGAGTTTTCTTCAAAGTGTAATACGTAGTTTTTTTCCATCATTTGGCCAATACTAAGTAGATTCTGTGCTAGTTTAGGAACTAACAGAACATCATAAATATTCTTAGTTTCTATCTTGGTGTGGATAGTGATTGTACCTTTACCACTCACCTGCACAATTGTTCTGTCTCCAAGTCTGATGTCAGATCAAAAGATTTATTGATGTCACTGAATAGACTTTGATCACCTGTCATGTGGTTACTACAACCATTATCGAAATACCACATGTCATCTTTCTTCTTGTAATGATGCATAGAAAGACACTCTTCTCCCTCATTTTCTTCAAAGAAGTTTGCACGATGATTTTACATATACCCAAACCTTTTACAATTGTGGCACTATGGTTTCCCATGATACCAACAATTCTTTCTAGGTATTTAGTTTTCTTGCATATGCCACATGGAAAATATTGTCTCCTATCTTCAGTTTTATTTTCTATTCTTCTAGAAGTGTTTGAACTTCTAGAATTTTCTTGTCTTTTTCCTCCTCTTTTATTTATATTCTAAGATTTTATATTGAGTTTAGATTGAAATACATTTTTTATTGAATCTTCATCATCTCGACTTGCCAATCTTTGTTCAAAAGCGTTTAATGAGCTTATTAACTCTGTTAGTGTTAGCATTGATAAATCTTTAGTTTTTTCAATTGTAGAAACTTTGGAAAGGATTTTGTGAAGTGATAACAGAATTAATGAAGTGTTGGTGATATTGAATGAGAGGAGATTGATAAAGATGATGAATGTAGTAATGACTTACAATTAAATGAGATATGAATTGGAATGATATTGTGAATGAAGTTGAGAGTGAAAGTGACTATGATTGAGATATATGTGACCGGATAGTAGGCAGTGGCGTTGTCCACTTGCTTTGGGTATGAGACGAGGAATAAGAATGATGAAAAACTGAATTTAATTATGAAATTTTGAATGAAATGAAAGAATTGAAATGATAACGAAAATGATAATGAATTTTTGAATGTGATACCTAGGCCGTAACAAAGATTGTTGTTTGTCCTGCTTGCTCCGGGTCAGTGATTGAGATACTTGGGCAGTAGCAAGAATTGTGGTTCGTCCCACTTACTCCAGGTCAGTGATTATGATATTTGGGTAGTAGCAGCAATAGTGGATTGTTTCAGTTACTTTAGTTTGAGCTTGTAAACACCCGTGTGGATAATAGCAGCAGTAGTGGTTACTCCATTTACTCTGGATTAAGCGAGTATTAGCAAGGGGGTTGTGACTCAGTCCCACTTGCTCCGCGATGGGTGTTTCTGTCTAAGGTTAGCTATTAGGACATGTCGGGTTTGGCTATATAACTGACATATGATATCATCAACCATAGGGCAAGCATACATCCGTATGTATTTGTCTATTTTGTTTGAGTTTGCATTAGTTGAGTTTGTCTACTTGATTAACTATGTCTATTTGCTATATGTTTGATGATTGGATTTTTGACGGTATAGAATTTCACAAATGAATTCTCGTTGCAAGTATAGTTTCCAAACCAATCAAAAATCCTTTCATACAAAAGATTGTTTGTCACAAATAACAAACCCCTAATTTTATAAACCGAAGTATTCAAACCTCGGGTCGTTCTCCCTAGGAATTACAATAAAGTGCCTTGTTATTGGTTAGAAATGTGTTTTGGGGTTTTGGATAAAAAGCATGAAAAGTAAATGGCAATGAAAATAAACTAACAACTATAAAAGGCTCTTGGCAAAGTATGAAAATTAGAAGTCCTATGCTAGTTATCCTTCTCAATTGTGATGAGAATTGTTCATTGCTACCACTTAGTTAACCCTTACTAAATAAAGGAAAGTCAAGTGGATGAATTAACTTGAGCCACAAGTCCTAGCCAACTCCCAAGGAAAGACTAGCTTTAGTGCACTCCAAACCAATTAGCAATCTCTCCAATTACCAATCAACAAAGGAATTAGATAACTCAAGTGTCACTAATTACTTTACCTAGGCTAAGAGGAACAAAATCTATACTATATCTAGAAGAGGCATTTCAATAAACACATAAAAGACAATAAAAGTAAACAACATAAATTGCAAGAATTAAAGAGAGATCTAACTACAAAGGCAAGAGATCAACAATAGAAAAGCAAAGAAGAACAATTATTATGAATCTCTTATTGAATTGAAAGAAAATAGAAGGAACAATAGTAGATCTACAACAAAGTATAAGAACAACATAAAGGAAATTACAATAAAAGAATGGAAGAAGAATGAATGTAACAACAAGGAATTGAGAAGATAGAAGTAGAAGAAGATGAATTAAAATCTAGATCTAAGAACTAAGCCTAATCCTAATCCTAATCCTAGAGAGAAGTGAGAGCTTCTCTCTCTAGAAACTATTTCTAAAACTAAACTATGACTAATGGTAACTAACATGTGTTTTCCTCTTCATTCCTTGGGTTAAATAGCATCAGAAATGAGTTGGATTAGGCACAAGGCTTTAGAATTCACTGGCCACGTTTTGCTTTAAGTGAACCAGGTGGCAGCAACGGCACGTGCGCGTACGCGTCACCATGTGCGGTTCAACCATAGCAAATCTTATATCGTTTCGAAACCCCAGATGTTAGCTTTCTAACCCAACTGGAACCGCATCATTTGGACCTCTGTAGCTCAAGTTATGACAGATTAAGTGCGAAGAGGTCGGCTTGACAGCTTTCCGGTTCTTTCATTTCTTCATGAGTTCTCCAACTTTTCATGCTTTCTTTCTTCATTCCCTTGATCCAATCTTTGCCTCATAAACCTTAAATCACTTAACAAACATATCAAGGCATCTAATGGAATCAAGGAGAATTAGATTTAGCTATTTTAAGTCCTAAAAAGTATGTTTTCACTCTTAAGCACAATTAAAGGGGAATATACAAAACCATGCTAATTCATAGGTTAAATGTGAGAAAAGATCTACAAAATACTCTAAATTCAATACAAGATAAATCGTTAATTTGGGGTTTATCAATGTTCTACCTACTATAACTACATTCTATCTGTATTTTCTTTGTCTGTCTTGTGTGTCTTTGCAACTGAGAGATCCCTCATGCTGGCGGAGGTGACGCTAAGGGTTGTTCCACTGATGGTTCGGAGGGTTGGAGGAAACAGAAAGTGAAGGATTGAATTACAATTAGATTGGAAGAGACAGAAAGTCGATTATAGGATTAGGGATTAATGAGATAGAAAGTGAATTATAGAATTAGAGTTAGATTGAGACTTGAACACCTTAGAGTGTTTTACCAAATTTACGATTTAGTTTATTCCTTTAAGTTTAATTCTGAGTGTTGGAGTTCTAGGAATACCTCTGGCTTTCTCGAGACCTTATATATTATCTATGTGGGAACCTTTACCATACTGAGAACTTCTAGTTCTCATTCCATATGTGTTGTTAATTTTCAGATGCAGGTTGAGAGGTACCTCTCTGAGCTTTCTGAAGACTCTTTGGAGGCAAAGAACTATTTTGGGTTTTAGGATTTGTATTTTGTTTATGTATATATGTATATTGTAACACCCTAAATTTTAGCACCTCATGATCGTACCAAAAGCTCAGGCATTACTTACCTATAAACTTTTTTATTATATACTATCTTTATTTAATATTGAGCCTTCGCTAATACAAATCAAAACCTTTAATTAAGAAAACAAAGATTCTTTATTTTAAACCACTTAACCACAAAGGTATATATATTCACATAGCATTAAGTACATAGACTTATTTCAAAATTCTCAAAACAAATCCTACCCCTCTAAAAACCGAAATAATAAACGACGAGGGAAAAATAAATTCTAACAACCCAACTTGTGAACATAATCTTCTATGCTTCTGTAGCTCCACACTAAACCTTCGCACCTGTAGCTGAAAGGGGTGAAAATAAGGGGGTAAGAACTGGGAAGTTCTTAGTAGGGTCGGGGCAGTTAGTTAAGTTCATTTTATATATACTTGGTCAGTAATAAGAGTCAATAAAGGATAATCCAATCCAGTAATTATAGAATACAGAATTCAAACAGCCATTTAGCACACCCACAATCACAAGAAATACACTCACAAACAAATATGTACAAATAAGTATGATGCATGTCTATTCCTATCGCAAGCCATGAGCTCATGTGTCGGTTGCCTACCCGCTCCCGACATTACCCGAGAACAAGTCCCAGATATGGCTTTCCAGATGCATACAGTATGCATATAAGTCTTACAACCAGGCCCCATACAGTGTGACTTTTAAATATATTTCAATATGCTTACATCTGGAAAACAGTTCTCAATGTGTGGGCGTCCCTACTATACATTTGGCACTAAGCCCCAAACAAGGTCGTATATGCTCTTCTGTGGCAGACAGTCTTTTAAAGCTTTCTCTTTATCTTTGCCCTCTGTTCTCCTGTGACAGAGATCCTTTTAGTTAACACATTCTTTTATTCATGCTCTCTGCTCTCCTGTGGCAAAGGTTCTTTAGATTCTTTTAATATTTTTTTCCATTTCTTTTCTTTCTTCTTCTTTTCTTTCCTATCATTCCATAATATCATTTATTTTCGTATTATTTCCTCGTCTTTCCCTAAGTGTCTTATGAAAAAGAATTGTATAGTACTTTAATTAAGTCTGTATTCTCTAAAACTTTTAAGATCACTCTGTTTGCTCTTCTCTGACTTATAATATTATTAATAATATCTCTACTAATTAAATATTCGTAATAAAATATTAATAATAATATAAATAGAATAATTTAAATGGTAAATAAATAATATTTATATATTTTCTTAAAAACTTAGGTTCGTAATGCTTTTATTCCTAAACTCTTATTATCTATGTTTTAAACTTCAAACTTTTAAATACTTTATTTTCAACCCAATAATTTTATAAAATTATATTTGAAACCCTCACTTATCTCAATATTTATAAAAGCAACCTTGGATTTTTATAAAATACCCATTTTTACTCCCGTACTTCATTTATTACCCAAAATACCTAAAAACGTATATAATTTACAAATTACCCTTCAAAATAAAGTATAAATACTAATCTTCCTCTTATACTAAAATTGAAACCCTTACCCTTTTCTTTCAAAATATTACTTGTGTTTTATTCTCTTTTTGAGTTTTTTGGTTGTCGATTTTTCTCAGCTTTTAATTTAATCTTTCAACTACCAAATCTCATCAATTTTCTCAAAATACCATATCACAATAGTCCCAAAATCATTAAAATAACCACAGCTAAGCTATTTCTCATAGCCAAACTAACGAATCACAAGCAACAATAATAATTCAACATAAACTCATTCAAACTCATAATTAACCAAATCAACATTCACTTATCAAATTCACATTTAATTATTATAAAGTTACCAAACCCTGCCTCCATATGAAATCAAAATACTCGAAGCTATAGAGAAGTTTTTTGACCGAGTTGCTGAAGAAGAAAACGTCAGAAGTCATCTGTGCCTCCTAGAACTCCAATTGGCCGAACTCAAGGGGAAGGGGAGCTACGTCACCGCCAACTTCTACCGAAGAAAAGTAATGCCAACATGTAGAGGAGGAGGAGGATACAAGCACTTTTACCGGATTAGATTTTTTATTAGAGTTATGGATCGTAAAAAATCAAGTTCGAAAGCTCGGAGGTGCCAAGAACTCTCACGTTCTCTCTCTATCTTTTTTCTTCCTTTCGGTGGTGAAAAAGGAAGATTAATGGCTGATGATGATGTTTATATAGTGAGTTAGGGGATATGTGTCATTAGGGGGGGTTGGGAGTTACGGTTTCAAGCTATTGAGTCAGCAATTCAAGTTATAAATATCCTAAATGAATAACTATGAAAACTAGATATATTAAAACACAAGTAATAATGTATATGAGTTACTAATATAAATGACATTAATAACATAATAATAAAAGATATACGGTGAAGCATTAGCAATGCTAAAGTTATCAAAGAGTACCGATATTTACTCATATCGGCGGATGTCTAGCTCGATAATAATATTATTAACTAAACTTTATTTTTAAATTAAAAATATCAATTACTCAAATTAAAATATATATAATTTTTATTATTTATAAACTACTAAAACTATAGTTTTAATTATGTAAAATATTTCATTATAATAAAAATATATATAAGAATCGGAATTTAATTGAACTCAAATATTTATAAAATTAATTTAATTACTTATAATACAATAATTTTGTAAAATAAGGAACTCCAATTTAAAAAATAAATTATAACTTCTTTATATTTATATTTTTAAAATTAAGGGTCATTATATATATAGATTTTCCGCCTTATATATTTTGTATTTTGTCCCTCCTAGAGGTTGACTGATACTCTTTGGGGTTATATATATGTATATGTATACTCTGGCCGGTCTTTGCTTCGCGAGTCGAGCCAGAAGCTTGTTAATTGTATCTTTGGAACTCTGATCTTGTGTGTGTGTGTGTGCGCGCGCGCGCGCGTTTGACCTTACCTACCTTTATGCGTTGATCCGATCGTGAGTGATGCGATTTCTATTTTGTTTTTGATTAACTTCTCTTTCAAGGATCCGAGTTACGATTTTCTTCAGTTATATTATATTATGTATTTTTACTTTTAGAGGTCATAGCACCTCGCCACCTCTGATTTACGTCCTAGGCGTAAAGCTCTGTGTGATAGGGTGTTACAGTTATAGTTTACTCGAAAGAGTGTTGAGGCTCATGTGCGCATTCGCAAAGGATTCACTTATTCAGTGTTTGCCACTCAACGAGTTGAAAAAAATTTTCATCATGCAGGAAACATGGTTGCCAATCGCAGGCGCAATGAGGTGTTTGAAAATCATGAAATGCCTGATGGTTCGATGTACACTGTTAAACCTGCGCAATGAGTTTATAACTGTTGTCATTTCCAGAGAGAGCGACTTTCATGTTCCCACATGCTTACATGTTATGGCAACCAGCATATTGATTGGCAAGTATATGTAAATGACAATATATACAAGATTCAGAAATTCGCAAGGTTTACAGAGGGGAGTTTGTACCAATAGGCAACCTAGATAGGTGACCAACATATGATGGTCCAAAGATCATCGCCAATTGGACTTTGAGGCGCACGGATAAAAAATGAACAAAGTCAGCCCACTACTTAAATGAAATGGATTCACAAGACATGTGCGCTCCTCGTCGGGGTACTTTATGCAGATGAGAAGGTCATAGCCATAATTGATGTCCTCAGCGCACTGGTCCGATTTCTAGTGGACGTCAATAGGGTTAATAGTGTATTTTTCATCTTTTTATATTACTTTTTTTATGTATTTATGCATGTGCAATCTTTTATGTATTGACATATTTTTTTCAATCTTTTATATTATTCTTTTTATTTTTGTATATCGACCTATGTATTATTTGTATTTACGTATTTATTTTCGCTTATGATAAATATTCTTAGTAGATCCGTAGAAGAAAATGAGTGTTACAATATAAAAAATATAAGACATAACAAAAGGTAAATTAAAAAACACAACATAAAGAAAAATAAATACTGGACATAGCCAAAAATAAATAGAAAATATAACAAAAAAGTAAAAATAAGTACAAGTAATAAAAATAAAAACGACCTGCAACACCTAAAGAACTAAATGCAAATAAGAAACTCTAGTAGTCTATTTCTTTCCTAATTTGGACCTCGCAAACTTCTTTTCTTTCTTCACCATCTTTACAATCGGAGATAGAGTGTATTTCTTTGGTGGACCACTCTATCTGTAGAAAGTATGGATGACCCTCAGCTATATCGTGATGTGCGGTATAACGATCTATATAGATGTGTCAGATATGTTGCTCCTGATTGTAATTACGAATATGATGAAATTGTCGAAATAGAGGTAAAAACTTCAAGTCAACCGAATTGAACAACTTGTCAAGGAACACCACAGTTCTGAACAAGCAGAATATGTGACACCAGACATATTTCTCGATAGATTTTTGGGTCTTTAATGGCTCCATTTCTTTGCATTTCCTAACCTATGCTAGATTTACCTTCCTTAATGTGTGATCGTGTGAACCGGTCTACTTACCAAAAACTGCTATGTAGTTGTCTAACAAGAACGAATGACTGCAGTTCGATGTCACGGGTTCTCCATTAAGTAGCAGGCAAAAAATATGTAGCACATCATTTGGGATAATAGTAATTTTTCCAATTGGAAAGTGAAATGTGTGTGTTTACAACTTCCATTTTTTCACAAGAGCAAGCAACAATATAGAGTGTCCTTTCACTTCTCTTATTCATGAGACGTGAAAGAATCCGGTTGTTGTCAGTGCGACTACAGTAATCTCATTGTAGGTTTTTGGTAAATCAAGTTGTCTATAACAACAAAGTTCTGGTAGCCTGTTGTTGACAAAAAATTATCGGTAAATATTTTTCACAAAAATAATCACGTTGCAAGTATAATTCTAAACCGACAATTCAACCTCAATCAAATTTAATATGTTTGTCACTTAATCAAACCAAATAAAATTAACCGAAGTATTAAACCTCGGGTCGTCTCTCAAGGAATTGCAGGGAAGTATGGTTATTATTGGTTATGGAAAAGTATATTTTTGAGTTTTGTAGTGAGAAACAAGAAAGTAAAAATGGCAATAAGATAAACTAATAAATAATAAAGCTCTTAGTAAGGATTGAGAGTTAGAAATCCTATCCTTATTATCGTCATCAATTGTGATGGTAATTGCCTTTTACTTTCACTTAGTTAACCTCTAACAATGAAGGTAAGTCAAGTGAGTAAAATCAACTTAGGTTCACAAGTCCTAATCTAAGACTAGATTTAGTGAAGTCTAAGCCAACTAGCAAGTCTCAATTACCAATCAATAAAAGGCTTTTGATAACTCAAGAGTCTCTAAAAAATAAATCCAAGTTAAGAACATAAAAACCTAAATTAAAATCCTTCCAAGCATTTTATCAAATATTTGGAAGGCACAAAATAAAAACATAGAAAAATAATAAGAGATAATAAAATCTAAGATACCCAATTGCAAGATAACAATAACAAATGAAGAGAGAAGCAATAAACATGAACTATCTCAAATTGTATTAATAAGAAATTGAGTCTAACATGAAGAATTCATAAACCAAATTAGCAAAATAAAGAAATCATAAAGGGAAATAGATAACTAAAGTACTAGAATAATAGAATATAGAAGAGAAACTAAATTAAAGCAACATGGAAATCTGAATTGGGGAAGAAATAAAACTAAAAATCTAAAACCTAGAGAGAGGAGAGAGCCTCTCTCTCTCTCTAGAAACTACATCTAAAACCTAAAATTATGTGAATGAGAAGTGACACCCTGATTCCCCCACTCTATAACCTCTAATCTGTGTTTTCGAGCTTGGAACTGGGCCAAACAGAGCCCAGAAATCGCCCCCAGCGAATTCTGATATCTGCAGCACGTGACGCTTTATCACGCGTACGCGTCGCTTGACAAAATCCTGGTCGCGCGTACGCGTCGCTACCAACTTCTCAAAACTTCATTTTCTTGTGTTCCTTCCACTTTTTGCATGCTTCATTTCCATCCTCCAAGCCATTCCTGCCCCTATAAACCCTGAAAACACTGAGTAAACATATCACGACATCGAATGGTAATAAGGAAGAATTAAAATTAGCAAAATTAAGGCCAAGGAAGCATGTTTTCAATCATAGTACAAAATTAGAAAAAAAAATGTAAAACATGCGAATTACATGCATAAGTGTGAGAATAATGAATAAAATCCACTAAATTTAGCACAAGATAAACCCTAAAAATGAAGTTTATCAAGAGTGTCCTTTCACTTCTCTTATTCATGCATGAGACGTGAAAGAATCTGGTTGTTGCCAGTGTGACTACAATAATCTCATTGTAGGTTTTTGGTAAATCAAGTTATCTATAGCAACAAAGTTCTAATAACCTGATGTTGACAACAATAACAATAACAACAACAACAGTAATAATAAAATGAAAGTATAATAATAATAATTTAATAATAATAACAACATATTAAATACGAATATCATAATAAATATAATAACAATAACAAACAAATAAAATTATTTATGAATAAAATAGACACATACTTACACATTGAGGTTTATGTAGACGTGCAATAATATGTTCGTTAGTTAATATAAAATCTTGAACCATTTTAATAAAATTAATATTGCACCAAAAAAAATTACACCCTTCCTACACACGAATTTGATATCTCTACCCTCTTCTCGATCTCAATATGCAATATTTTTTTGGAATAGAAATTTATTATATAAACTTAGGGATAAGAACTATTTTGATTCCTAAGGTTTAGGATTAAAATCAAATTCGTCTTCAACGTTATTTTGAATTTAAAATTATCCTCAATATTTTATTTGGTATTAAAATTATACAATAAAGATTTTGACAATAAATAAAGATTGTACAAATTTTAAAGAACAAAATGTTTGTTATGCTTAATATCTTTAGTTTGGTCTGTATTCATATTAACTCCGCTCTTTATTCAAGTAGTTTTCTGTTGGCAAAATTACCTGAAGCCTATGCCTTTTTGAATCCAATTGTAGATATTATGCCAGTAATACCCTCGAATCCTTCCGTCCCAGAGTATATCCATTCATGATGTATATCCTATTTGAATAAAAATTGTATCTCGGGATAAAAATGACCCTTTTTTAATCATTCGTCTATAATCTAAATAGAGTCGCTTTTGAATCCACATCAATCGTCAAACTCTATTTTTTTTCGAATCATTTACAGATAGATAATATTAATATAGTTGAATTTAAAATTATCCTCAATATTTTATTTGGTATTAAAATTATCTTCACCCTTTGTTGGGAATAATTTTAAATTCAAAATAATGTTGAGGACGAATTCAATTTTGACTCTAAATTTTAGAGACAAAATAGTACTTATCTCTATAAACTTACAATGAGATATAATATTTTATTATAATTATGTGAATACGATAATTAAATCAGATACAAACTTTCGGCCACAAATGTAACATACTTTGTAAATGTAGTTATAAAAATCTACATGTTATTTATAAACAATCTTGTAGAATAGACAAACTTAAAATAATCCGCCTTTCACATGTTCTTACTAAGTTTGATTTGAAATCACATATATGTACATAGATATAATGAGAATTTAAAATTCTCAATAGATATAACAATTTTTTACTTATGTTTAACCGTTCGTTGCGAAAAATATTGTAGCTATCACAATCATATAAAAATAAGTTTTTTAATTTAATACAATATAAATATGTCATATATGATTTTTTTTTATCGGCTTGTCTTACGTGCATATAACAGGTCTTTTTAAAAAAAATTATCTCTTAGTATATCTCATAACATTGTGACAACAAAGTAGAAATTAAAACACACCGATCAAAATATATTGCCTTTATAACGGTTAGCAGTTCATCTTACATTTTTTTTATTATCATAATTTATTAGAGAATAATAATATGTTATGCTAATAATAATAATAATAATAATAATAATAATAATAATAATAATACTAAAAAATAATTAATAATAATATCATAATAGTTTAACATTACGAATATTAATAAATAACTGTAAAGCATTAGTAAAGTAAATATACCATAAATAACACAGATAAATAAATGAAGAAATTAGAACGGTGCTAATTAACACTGGATCGAGAATAGATATTATTAATAATAGTAATAATATTAATATTAATATTTATAAAGCAATTGGAATGACGGTAAATTGGTATTTTAGAAAAAAAAATAAAGAACAAATAATAAATATAAAAACAACAATAATAATATTTCTAGCCAAAATTCATAGAAAAAGCGGCAACACATAAAATAATTAGATCCAAGAAAATAAAGTATGAATAGTACATAAATAATTATATTATTATATACGATAATAAAAAATTGTTTAAAATAATATATTTATATTAAAATTTTGTATTATTAGTTCTTTTTTTTTCTTTCTCCTTTTTTTTTCTTCTTTTTTCATTTTCGTTTCTTCCCTTGCCACTTTTTCTTTTCTTTTTTTTTTATTTCTTTTCATTCTCAATCTCTCCTCAGGTGGCACTGTTTATTGCCGACCTATTATCTTTTTTTTTTGAATTTTATTAGATTAAAATTTATTACTAAAATTATTTTTTATAGCGGCTAAAAAGATTTTAACTGTATATTATAATTAATAAAAATAGATATTTATATTACTACTTTATTTTCATATGAAAAAGATAATAAAATTAAATATATTATATCAAATATTTATATATAAAAAATAAATATTACTCAATAAATTATTAATATCGTTATTTCTTCTTATTTTTTGTCTCTTGCACAAAACGTAAATGAAGTGAGTTATATAAAGAAAAAACTTGTTCTCTCATTCATATGGACCAAACATGCACGTCTTTGCACACTTAGACCGCATTTGATTTTAAAAACAAGATAAGACAAGGTACTAAAAATAAAAAATAAAAATTAATAAAGATATAAAAATTAATATTTTTTATTTTGTTTAGTGATAATATAAAATAAATTATAAAATTCAATTTATTTTTATTTTTCTTCATTCAAAAAATTTTAAAAATATATAATTATAAAAAATTAATAAAAATAACAAAAAAAATAAAAAATAAGTTGTGTTTTTTATTTGTGTTTCTATGTTATTCTTATCAAAATGAATACAGAATACACTAATATAATATCTCTAAATACAATGTCTCTTTTTATATCTTATCTTTTAAACATGATTTTACATTTCTATATCCCTATTTCAATATCCCGTATCTATAAACAAACACAATCTTACAAAAGACAAAATTTATTTTATCTAAAATGCAAAACACAAGTTGCGTTTTGGTGGCTCGAATGCAATAAGCAATCAAAGTAGCTGAGCTTTTCTCTTCCATAGTGACACCTTATATCTCTCTTCAATGCATGTTGATTCTTCTACTACAAAGTATAATCTACATTTTGCATGTCTTTTTTTTTTGTCTTGTCTACAAATTTTAACCTGCATTTGGCATATCTGTGAGAGAATGATAAACCAAAATTGATATGCTTATAAATTGACAAGTGCACTAAATCGCATTAAGTAATACTATAGTGAATAGATATCAATCTCACGAGGATTAAGAAATTAAGACAAGTAATGTCTACTTAAACCCCTAATTAGATCAATCAAATTTTTGGTAAGAGAATTGTGGATTTTAAAGTAGAAGAATTAACAATTAAGATGATTATAGAATGAATGAGAGAAGACTTAGAATTTTTAGAGAAGTAATCAAGGATATGAATTGTATTGTTAAAGGCTTCGAAGATGTTTAATTCTTAGAAAAAGTAATATTTGTGTTTTCTTACTTTGACTTATACAAAAATCTTTTATTTCACAGTAAATTATTTATAATTAAATTTCAATTCATTGACAATTTAATTTCTCTAAACCTAATTAATCACCAATTTCTTTGGTCAACTAATTAAGAAGAGAGATTAAGAACGGTTTCGATTTAAAGCCACACAATATTTAAAAATTATCCCTAGATGAATTATATGTCACGTATTCAAAGACTAGTTCTAAATAATTGAAGATTATGAGATGAGTTTCAAGCTAATTTTGAAATTATTTTTTCCAAAATAATACCAAAATTCAAGACAGAATTAGAATATTTTCCAATACTTCTAACCATTATTAATAATGAAGAACGGAACTCAAACTTGAAAAAGTAAAGAAGCAAGAATTAAAACAAAGAAAACACTTGTATTATTAATCCATAAAAATTAAATAGAGCTCTAAACCTTTAACAAAGGAGGAATTAGTTACTCATAGTGAATTAAAAATAAAGCAAAAAAAGAAGATGAAAGTGTAAGATCTTGGATTAAGATCTGAATATCATCCCGATCTGTGTACACGTAAGTTCATTTATTTATATTCTACTTTTACCTAAAATTCAAATTAAAAAACTAAATCTTATCATATCTTTAAGAAGAATAAGATAATTAATAACAATAATTCAAATTCTAACTAAAACTAAAACCAAAACTAAATCTTATCTTTTTAGAAGAAGTTAATGACAATTAATCATTTAAATCTTGAATCTGGTTGAATTTTAGAACTTCCTGGAAGGAGGAATGGACTTGGCACTGGATTTAGAATTTTGGGTGTTGGGTGTTGGGTGCTGAATCTGGGCGTTAGTGGTTGGGCATTAGGAGCAGCTCATATTAAATATTTATTATAGACATATGTATATCATTATGAAACTCTGGATGTTACAGTTTTTACAAATTACTCTTTAGTTGTAATTTTTTTTTGAAAAAATAATCTGAATTCACAATAATTCTAAAACAATTCCAAATTTATGAGTAGTTATAAAAACTTCATTTAAAATATAAAAATATTAAAAAATTTTAATTTAAATAATAAAAAACTACTAAAAAATATGTAAAATAACTAAAGATACCAAAAATCAGAGAACAACTCTACATTTCTGTATCCACACCATGATTCATAAAGATAAATTATACCACTTTTTTATTCAGTTTAAAATTAATTTCTATTAATTGAGTTGCCAGTCTTTTGGTTGACGTAAATTGTTGGGATGCTTTTCTCTCCTGTTGGGTAGAGAATTTGGAAGGAAATATTGAAAATAAAAGAAATAAATAAATAAACTACTAAAAAAATCACGAAAAATACAAATGACAAAAATTTTGGAAAATTTAAAATTGTAACAAATATATATATATACACTAAAATAAGAATTTAGAGATTAGAGTTTGGAACAATTTTTTAAAAGCATTACGAAAAAATGAGATTTTTTTTATCTTAAAATTTAGTATTTTTGTATTGTTTGTTCCGTGAATGACTAAAATATTTTGAAAATTGAAAAGTATAAGATTGAGTTTTTCTCTAATTTTTTATATACATTTTTTTAAATAATTTTGCAAATAATTCTACAAAAAATAACATCAAATATATTAGTTATCTATTAAATATATACAAAAGTAATTTATTACTTAAAATAAAATATAATTTTTTATTATTTCTGTTTCATTTTTAAATATCCATGAATTTACTGTTAGTATATTTTAGAGATTTTTGTCAATTTTGATAGTTTGACCTAAGAAAACATAACTAACAAAATTTTTAGTTGTATCTTTTAATAATAGAAAGGACTAGTTTAATATTTCAGAAACCAAAATCTTTTCGGTAGCATTTCAGAAACCAAGTTAATTATTTGAAATTGTTCACGATTTATTTTGAGCACTAACCAAGTTTAATTTATTACCCGAAAAAACATACAGATACAACAATTATTTAAGGATTACATAAGACTGCGCACTAATTAAAAAGGTTTTTCTGAATCCGCGTGTGGGACTTTTTCAAAGTAAAGTCTGCTGGGACTCGCTTGCGGGAGATTTTGTGGTCGGGTCGTCTAAGATTTCCTTTCCATTTTTCAATTCATTTTTTTTTTCAACTTCCCTATATATAAATATAATTTTAGGGTTGTTTCACTCGATTTTTAGTATTATTCGATAAGAATGTCGAATCGAACTTATATCACAATCTTAATTTAAAAAGTATATATAATTTAAAAAAAAAATAAATTTGACCCGAAAATTACTTATAATAATGTCAAAATAACTTGCGTTAAAATTACTAATAATAATTTTATATTGAACAAGATAAAATAAATAAATAAATAAATAAATAGAGAAAAGTTTTAAATCAATGAACATAAAATTGAATTGAAAAAAAATAGAATAACGACAAAATGAAAAGAATTAAAAGGAGAAATAAATCAAACATAAATAAATTAAAATAAAGTAATACAGTTAACTTCCAACACTTATGCATTTGTATTCTATGTTCTTTTTTTGGATCACTGAGACTGAAAAGTTTTTATAGATTTGGATGATGATCTAGTGTTGTTGATTGAAGTCTCGGAACTCTTATGAATTTCTATTATTTATAGGCCATGGAGATGGTCTTGTCATGGAACATATTGTTCACTATCTTCTCTTATTTTTCTCAGCCATGACATTGTCTTAACCATGAAGAATGTTTACCCCCAAATTTTGTCACCCAAGTCTTTCTTGTCTTCAAGTCTCACATTTTCTTCAACTTGTTCCTCAAATATCGCACCCATGTACTCCACTTAACTTGAAGGTCGAGCAGCAATCCTTGATGTTCAAGGACAGGCACTAACTACATTTCAACTTTGTCTTCGACGTTCTTCATACCATCTTTCTTCGACTTTAGCTTGGCCATTTTTGCTTCTATAGTCGAAACCATTGGTAGTCAAAATGCCTTCCTGTAGAGAAAAATTCATTTTTGTACTAACAAATTGCCCCTTTAAAACTTGTTATTTGTTAAAAAATACAAATTTTAATATTCCTTGTGCCGAACGTGTGCAACCTTTTTGAATTCTCAAAATTTGAAAGGATAGTTACAGATCATAATGACGCGCGCTTTTCCCGAAATACATAACGTTCCTGAGCTTTAATGAGCCGTTTCTTGAATAAAGTACTCCTCACTCCATCATTACTATTGCAATCAAAACTTTGTCCTTCAAAAATTCTAATCTCTTTTCTCTTTGAATGACGTATCTTGCATGGCTTCTTAGTCCATTCCTCACTCAAGCTCTACGCTGGCTTTTACTACCACTTCCTCTTCTTTTGCAACCATGGTTACTGCTTCTCATTCTCATGAAAAAAGTGATAAAGTCATTCTCTTTTCCCCATTAGTGGTTGAAGTGGCACAGTTCTACAATGAAGATGGAGCTTTCAGAGCCCCAAATCCAAATGCAGAGACCTCTGATCTCTGGCGTCGCCAGAAATTTCTATTATTTTCAGTTAATGGAGTATTGCAACCCAAGAACAAATTGATTCTATTTCTTCTTTCTTTTTATCACTCCCAGAGCATTTATCATTAATTTTCTGCAAGAATGTCAATGCTTCATATTTTATTAGTTGAATCTTTAGAACTGCTCCCCCTAGAAATTTGAGTCACCTTTTTTCGACCTGAATGTCTCGACTTGCACCTGTGTATAAACTGATTTGGGAATATTTGAATATTGATCATGTCTTAGAATTAGCTACCTTTGACCTTTCTTACATTGCTTCTTTACTAGGGGGCTAGTTTGTGTTTTTAGTGCCTTGTCATTAATAACTTTCATTTTTATTATGGAATGATGAGTCAGACTCTGATGGACATTTCGACCCTGACTGGCGTATCACTTGATGGTGAATTCGTATCATGGTCGACCGATTACCCTGAGGATGATTTTGCCATTAATTTCGACTCGAACTCCATATTGAGTTTCATTCAAAACAACATGGGTTCCAATGACAACCCTGTTTCTGATAGTGAGCATGTAGCTTTCCTCTTACTTTGGCTAAACTCCTTTGACTTCTATTCGATATCAGTCTAAATTCAAAAGAACTACTTGTCCCTGGCCATTATGCTTCATCACAAAAAACTCATCGACCTTCCTACTTTGATTCTGAGTCAGCTTTATGAAACAGTTTCCTTGATTGTTGGTGAAATTCGACAAGGGGATCCTTCAATCAACCCTTTTGATCCCCTCTGGATAGTAAATTTGTGGTTTAAAGATATTCTTGAAGCTTGACTCACAGCTTCTGATTCTAAAATTTTCAACACTTTAATCGAAGGTATTCATCTTCCCAACTTTTTTGGACGAGACCAAAGACCATGTCTCCCATTAGTGCCTTTCGACATTTTGTTAGGACTTTGTTCGACATGAAAGAAGACCACAAAGTTTCTTATTTTCCAAACCCATTCTCATTTTGACCCAGTTCTAATTTATGCCTTAACTCTTTCACTAGCTCTTAACTAGAGAATTAAGTAATAGTCGATGATATATAGGCTAGAATCTTAACTCCTCAAATCCTCCCTGTTAGCTTACCTCATGAATCATCCTGGACTCTTAAAAAGAAGTTAATCATTTATTCTCCCCAGTATGTAGCCCGATAGTTTGGCTTAGCCCAAGTCTTTACCTTCTCCTCTATTTTTTGACCCTAAAGCTCAAATGATTCACCATAAGATGTTGGAGACAAAAGAATTCGACAAGATGCTAAGATGAACCACCAAAGGATGTCGACTCAATACCAGTATCTAAATATCAATCATTGTTTCTTATCGACTCCTAACTTTGATGAATGGTGGTCAAAGTATTTTTTTCTCATTGTACATCTGTCGATCAAGCTCTTTCGAAGAAAGGCAAAGGTGAGTATATAAAAGAAATCTTTAATTTCGTTTCAAGTACTTAGTACTTCTTCAGGCATCATTTCAATACTCGACTCACCTTATCTTTTAATTTCACTAGCTACACGATAGAAACCTAACACTTAAGTTGCTACTGATCTACAACCAGTTGACACAAACTAGGATACTGATGAGGAGGCAGCACCTAAGAAAAATACCAAACATAGAAGAGGTCAGAGTAGAGGAAGGTCGAGTAGTTCATCCCTTACCTCAAAGAAGCGTAGTTCTATTGATATTCTACAAGAGCTGAAAAACCAAAGCTTCAAAAAGTTCGACCGGCATCCTCAAAGGTATATACTTAATGATGTCTATCATAACTCAAAAATTTTACTTATACTTGCAATTTTTATTTTTATAATATATTACAGTCGAAGGAATCTCGGACAGGTCAATAATATCGACAATCCCTCTTATCAAGAAGTGGTTCACCTAGTTTATGCTGAAACAGAATTCCTTTAACCTATTTAGACTACTCAGACTATTGGTCCGTCTATTCCTATTCTGACTCCGACTCAGAATCCATCATCGACAACAATATCTCATATTTCGACCTCCTTTTCACTAGTGCTTCCTTTGTTTAGATTTTTAGTGTTAAGTTTGTAATACCCTACTAGACAAAGTCTAATGCTTAAGTCATAAAATTGAGGTGGCAAGGTATTAAGTCCTCCAAAAGTAAAAATATATATAACAATAGTTGAAAAAAATTTTATAACGAGGAGCCTTTGAAGGAAAGTATAAAAACAAAAGTCGTAACACTCACGTCAATGGAACACTTGTATATGAAGAAACGTACGATATATGTATATAAATAATAAAAAGGGAGTGTCAAAGATACAAATATTCAAGCTCTAGGCTCAACCTGTGAAGTCAAGGTTAGCTAGAGAATATTTACATAAGTATATACAAGATAAACCCAAAAAGCCCAAAAGACATCTTTCAGAACCTATTTCTCCTAATCAACCTCTAAGAGGGACATAACATAATCTATGCAATGGAGATATAACGTATCCACACACACGCACACACACACGCGCACGCACATGCGCACGCACGCACGCACACACACACACACACACACACACACACACACACACACACACACATATACATATATAAGAAAACAAAATAGAAACTGATAAACCCCATTTGTAGGGTTTATCTTGTGCTTGATTTAAGGGATTTTATAACCTTTTACCCACATTTATCCATTGAAATAACATGGTTTTATAACTTCTCCTTTAATTGTGCTTAAGAGTGAAAACATGCTTTTTAGGTCTTAAAACATCTAAATTTAATTCACCTTGATTCCATTAGATGCCTTGATATGTTTGTTAAGTGATTTCAGATTTAGGAGGCAAAGATTGGATCAAGGGAATGAAGAAAAAGCATGTAAAAATGGAGAACTCATGAAGAAATGTAGGAATCGCAAAAGCTGTCAAGCCAACGTCTTCGCGCTTAATCAACCATAACTTGAGCTATAGATGTCCAAATGATGCGGTTCCAGTTGGGTTGGAAATCTAACATCCGGGGGCTGCAAAACGATATAATATTTGCCATAGTTGCATTGCACATAAGGGCGCATGATGAGCGGATAATTTATACGCTTTTTGGTATTGTTTTTATATAGTTTTTAGTAAGTTTAAGCTACTTTTAGGGATGTTTTCATTAGTTTTTATGTTAAATTCACATTTCTGGACTTTACTATGAGTTTGTGTGTTTTTCTGTGATTTCAGGTAAATTCTGACTGAAATTGAGGGATTTGAGCAAAACTCTGAAGAAGGCTGACAAAAGGACTGCTGATGCTGTTGGATTCTGACCTCCCTGCACTCGAAATGGATTTTCTAGAGCTACAGAACTCCAATTGGCGCGATCTCAACGGCGTTGGAAAGTAGACATCCAGGGCTTTCCAGCAATATATAATAATCCATACTTTATTCGAAGAATGACGACGTAACTCGGCGTTAAACGCCAAGTACACGCTGCTGTCTGGAGTTAAACGCCAGAAAAACGTCATGATCCGGAGTTAAACGCCCAAAACACGTCATAACTCAAAGTTTAACGCCAAGAAATGCCTTAGCTCGTGGAATGATCAAGCTCAGCCCAAGCACACACCAAGTGGGCCCCGGACGTGGATTTATGCATCAAATACTTACTCATGTAAACCCTAGTAGCTAGTCTAGTATATATAGGACATTTATCTATTGTATTAGACATCCTGGATTGTATTCTGAATCCTATGATCACGTTAGAGAGGGCTGGCCATTCGGCCATGCCTGAACGCTTTGCTTATGTATTTTCAACGGTGGAGTTTCTGCACACCATAGATTAAGGGTGTGGAGCTCTGCTGTACCTCAAGTATTAATGAAGTTCTATTTTCTTTTATTCAAATCTCTTCTATTCTTATTCCAAGATATTCATTCGTACCCAAGAACATGATGAATGTGATGAGTCAAATTACCCTCATCATCATTCTCACTTATGAACGCGCGTGATTGACAACCACTTCCGTTCTACATGCAACAGAGCTTGAATGTGCATCTCTTAGATTCCCCAACAGAATCTTCGTGGTATAAGCTAGATAGATGGCGGCATTTATGAGGGTCCAGAAAGTCTCACCTTGTCTGTGGTATTCCGAGTAGGATCCTGGGAATCCGGAAAGTCCAACCTTGTCTGTGGTGTTCCGAGTAGGATTCCGGTAATGGATGACCGTGACGTGCTTCAAACTTTAACCTGCTGGGCGTTCGTGACAGACGCAAAAGAGGGATTCTATTCCAGTAGGAGCGGGAACCAACCGGTGATTAGCCGTACTGTGACAGAGTGCGTTAGCATAGTTTTCACTGCGAGGATGGGATGTAGCCATCAGCCATGGGTGATGCCTCCAGACTGGTTAGCTGTGCGAGTGACAGCCGCACAGGATATTTCCCCGTGAGGAATGAAAGTAGCCACAGTTGATGGTGAACCCCTATACAAAGCTTGCCATGGAAAGGAGTAAGAAGGATTGAGTAGAAGCAGTAGGAGAGCAGGCGTCCAAGAGCTCTACAGCATCTCCATCCGCTTATCTGAAATTCCCACCAATGAATCTGCATAAGTATCTTTATCCCTTTTATTATTTCTATTTTCGAAAACCCATAAAACTATTTTAATCTGCCTAACTGAGATTTGCAAGGTGACCATAGCTTGCTTCATACCAACAATCTCTGTGGAT